>NW_027179785.1:442500-470000 GCF_036669935.1 Montipora foliosa
TCATAGTATTACCACTAACTTGATGGATGGTGTTATTTTATTGACAAAATAACACTGAGCTGAATTTGGGTCGAAGGGAAAGACTGAAAGCGGGATTGCATCATAGTTATCGTCACTTGTGCAATCCATTCAGCCCCATCACTTCACAGCCGTCTTGGGATGACTTCCCCAAATCTGTGAATCTATTTAATAATCTCAAACAATTCCATACAAGATTAACTCTAAGTTGCATGGTGGCCATAGACGCAACAAAAGTCAAACACCAAGATCTTATATCAACTTCGTTCCCAGGAAAAAAAATACCCTGGTTCCCGTTGGTCATGCGCCTGCTAGACTTTGGAAGATTTCAGAAAAAAATAAAAGAAGGGAGGGGCACGAAGGTTAAATTTTGTCTACTAATCTCAGTAGGGAGTGAAAACTAAACATTATGTGGCACAGGAATGTCTATTCAATAATCTAAAACAATTGCAAATTATCTTCTTTCTTTTTTTGGAATTACTGCCATTACATTTTTCCTTAAGTACAACTCTTTCAGATAAATTACTCGTTTCACTTTTATGTCATCCAAAGGCAGCACCACTTGAAGTAGATCTTAAGAACGTGGGCGCTATTTGGAAAAGAAAAACAATGTTTTGCTCTCGCCAAGATAGATTTGAATACTGTTGACAAAATGAAGACAAGGCCCCGACCTGCGCATGCGTGCACTTTGAATTTGTACTCATAGGAAATTGACCAGCTGAAACTGGGCACTTTTTCAAGGTAGAAAGAGAGAGGACCCTGGGAAGGAGTTTTGATCTTATGTGAGCTCACACAGTCGAACACCCTATCGATCCAGCTCTTACCCAGCATCAGGATCCTGAAACTACCAGTGCCCCCTTTTCTCACAGCGTGGGAAGGGGATCAAAACGAAGCAATGCAGAAAAAAACCCATTGACTAAGCTATCGCTTGCAATCTCACCCTAAAACGTTAAGTGCTACCAAACTTAACAATGCCTTCATTGCTGGTAGAACAAAGCACTTTGTTTCTGCTTGGCAGAAGATGACTGCAGACAAGAATATAATTGAAATGGTACAGGGCTGCACTATTGACTTTACAGAACTGCCTAAGCAACCTTTCCCTATTAGCACACTACCAAGAAATAAGGCTGCACAAGTCATTATTGACCAAATTTGCGAGAGCTGGAGAAGCTCCAAAGGAGTTATTGCGATGGCAATCCACCAAAAGGATGTATTTGTATCTTTGTAAGACAGAAGAAGTTGCGGGTCTAATTTGCAGGTCGCAGGTCGCAGGTCGCGGGTTGCAGGTCATTGTTTTACCAATACAGAAAGTATCCTAAACAATCTTAAAAGCTAACCTTAGGCCTAATCGACCGTGGCTTCCGTTGTCTAAAATATCGGCCCAAAGTAAAGCCCGCTGTTATGGGTGTTTATTTACGAAGTCGAGCGGATAGTCGCCAAAAAAATTCAAGGACGACAAGCGGAATATTTTATTCAGTGGAGGAAGTACTCCCCGGCAGAAAACACTTGGGAACCAGCCAACCATTTGAGTGAAGATCTTATCGCGATCTTTGAGGACAGCTATGTGGATCCTGTGCGCATCGATGAATGCCGAGAGAGACTCGCTCTTATTTTTGAGAAGGGTTTGAAATCAAATAAAAGCATTGATTGCAAGCATTAAATGATGGGGAAAGCATATGAAGAAGTGCAGGGTTGACCGGGGGTTCTTCGAGCTCTAAAGAGAGCTCCCGATCAACGTGCTGCATTTCTTGAGCTGAGGACATTTTTATTACTTTTGGTTGACGCGATCCGAACCAGCTAGTGTTAGAGGTGTAATCGATTACCGCGACATTGTTCTTGGGGGCGGAGCTTTTGCTTGCTCTAAAGTCTCTTGGGGCTTTAGGGAGAAGTGACTTAGGAGCGCATTTTCGTCTTTACGGAACAGCTTCTAGAAATCATAGTTTTTATACTAGTTCCACACGTCGTATTAATTCCAAATTTCGCCCATCTTTAGTTTAGATTTTAGGCTTACTTTTCCCAGGTAAACCTGAAGAAACGAGTCCCGAATCAAGAAGAAAAACCATCATGAATTTTAAATGAGGTTCTCTCCCATACTAAAAGAAAGCGAAAAACCCCGAATTTTCGAACCTGACTATATACTACTTTTCGAAGGCCGAAAAACGTATAAAGGTCTTAAATGATTCCTTAACATCTCTACTGAAAAAGCCATGGTAAACCTAAGTGCTAAAATGGCTTGATTTTTCGCACTGTAGCAAAATATATACCACGTTTAACCATTTTGCCCCATTTTCTTTGTTTTTGGAGGCTTTTGTCTGAAGCTGCCTGTTCAAATTTCGCGCTTTGGACCTAAAGAAAGTCCCGGATATGTCGCACCATTCTGCGCGATGTTCTGTCGATTTGCGGGATGCATACTATAAAATTCCTATAAGTACTATATACAGGAATATCTCAAGTTTTGAGTGGAGAGGGACGCTTTAGCAATATAATTGCTTGCCTAATTGGCTGTAATTTTCCCCTCGTCTCTTCCCAAAAACCTTAAGACCAATGTTCAAATCACTTTACTGTCAAGTTCATTTTAATATGGATTGTATCCTGTCTTCAAGGATTGCAAGAAAAATGCTGTTTGAAAACCTGGTGTTCTTGTACTTTGTTTTGTTATTAACGCTGTATCAATGGCGATATTACAGTTTTACTCACACCTGAGAAGCCCCTTAAAGTTTGAGCAGAATGCAACAAGTTACTAGCTAAGTTCTCTTGTGCGATACTTGAGGTATCACAAGTGAAAGTCTTGTTGGTTTCCAGCCTTCCGGCTGTTCAATATAGGCAGCTGCTTTATCCACATCTTGAAATAGCCGCGATTTTGAGATTTTGGCCCTTCGACTTGACAAGGGGGATTATAGCAGTGCAATGCAGTTATCCCGAGTGCAAAATAAGACCTGGATTGATGGGTAGAAAATATCTTTAATTTGATGCCTCAAAAATCATTTCTCGGGGAAACTGAATAGATATCGAGATAACCTGTGATGTTTCCAAAAAAGGATGGGGAGCGGTTTGTAACGAGAGTACTACCCAAAGTATTTGGACTACTGAAGACGGGTATAAGCACATCAGTTAGTTGGAACTGATTGCGGTGAAATTTGCTCTACAACCATTCGAGCCTCAGCTTGTAATGATGTAGTTTATCAAATTTGGGCTTGGTGCATTTTGCACATTCTCTGGCCTACTGCATCCCATATACCCGGTTTTTTGAATAAGGATGCAGACAGGGAAAGCAGGCCCTCAGCAGTGTTCAGTTATATAAAGGACTTGTGAATGACTCTACAAATTGATCTGGTTGCAAGACGAGCGAAATAAGCAACTTGTTGTATTTTGTTCTTGGATACCTGATCTAGAGGCTACCTTTATTGACGCATTTACCATTGACTAAAGAACTCAAACGTTTTATCGTTTTCCGCATTCCTGCCTCATCTCTTGGTGCTTATGCAAGGTAGAGGCAGACAAAGCGGAAGAAATATCGATCGGCATCAATGTGGCCAACCCAGATATGGTGGCCCCAGTTGTTAAGATTACTGATAGAACATCCATTTGCTTTTCCACAGCAGAAAAATCCCTTGTCACTACCCAACTCAAACAAAGTACACCCCCTTCGAAAGAAAATGGTAATGATGGCATGCTACATATCAGGAGATCATACGAGGCAAGAAGAATTTCAGAATAAGCCCTCACGCTCTTCTTGGCGTCCTGGAGCCCTAGGAAGCGGAAAAAGCATATATTTTATATCCAAAATTGGACGACTTTTGTGCCCAAAGAAAAATCAATCAAAATCATTCAAATGTAGGGCAGGCTTTGGAGTTCCTTACCTATCTTTATGAGCTACAGTAGTACTTTCCTGTAGTATAAGTAACATAGATCGAATTTAAGTTCTTTATCCTCCTATCTAACTTTAGAAGATGGTATAAGCTTGGGACAGCACCAACTGGTGTCACGTCTGCTAAAAGGAATTTTTCAGAGCAAACCTCAGCTTTTTCCAGATACTTAGAAATATGGGATGTTGGTGTTGTCTTGCATATATTAAAGGCCTATCCCTGTAGAGACATTGACACTCAAGGATCTTACCCTTAACTGATTAGTCATGTTGATAATGTCAGTTTCTGTCAGAATGGACAGATTCTTCACATGATTAAGTTCGGAAACAGGCATGTGTCCCCTGACCGTTGTACGTTCCAGTTGACATCATTGTTAAAACAAACCAGACCACTGTTATCTTAAGTTGCTTATGAAAATTCACGATCGCGTGTTGTTACCATTCTCAGAGAATATATAAGGAAAACAGAATCTTTAAGAGGGTCAGAATCGTTCACAACTTCAGATAAGTTATACCAAGCCTCACAGTTCCACAGCACTCGAGCAGCTGCGGTATCCGCAGCCAGTAATGCCTCAGTTTCGGTAGATGAAATATTGAAAACAGCAGGTTGGTATTCAGAATCCAACTTTTCCAGTGTTTATTAGAAGCCTGTACTTTAGAAGCCCCTATTTGCGCCTGGTGTGCAATTGACAACCGAAAACAGTCAAGTGTAATGCGGCTCACAGGAAAATAAAAGTATGGTTAGAGTCAAATGCGTGTTTATTCTTCTCTTACTGCACGTGACTTGCTCTTGGGATCTCCAGGCATGGAAACGGATCCCTTTTTGTTTTTTCATTCTTAGGTGTTCAGGGCCTCTTACTTTACACGATTACGCGATTTCGTGAAATTGGATTGAAATCACGTACGATCGCGTAATTTGCTCATTCCTGAGTAATCCCACTTTTGCACTATATTTGAAAACAGTACAGATATTAGCGATGTTTTTCTTAAGGAAACTCTTTGAAAACCGTTCAAAACATGCCATTAATATCGATTTATCATTGCTCTAAAAATGAGCGATATGTCCAGGGTACGCAAGGAGTTTTGTACTGGTTTCAAATGAAAAACACTTGGCAATTGGCTCATGAAACAGACCAACTGTGGTCCGAAATATGTGTTACTAGACAGGTTTTGCAGGCACAGTTTCAGTGTTTTGACTTCATTATTCTGAAGTGGAACTTCAGCACTCTGCCGTTGTCGGCAGCCAACTCTTTCATCAAACGACTAAACCCTGACGTTTAAAATGCTCGTTTTAAGCTGTGATTGTTTTACTGGCAATGCATTTCCTTTGAAGAATAAAGGACAATCAAGTGACAATACAATACAATATTCTTTATTTTGAGAGGGTAATACATGATTAACCCAGTAATGAGTTTTCTAACACATGGCCCTCTGTACATACCACAGAAGACAGACCACAACACCGGGAACTACATGCCCTACTCTTTGCGACAAGTGTGCGGGTTCTTTTACGTCCCACAGGATTATGAACATAGAAGGATTGTGAGACGGGACCTCCGGCTTATCGTCCTTATCCGAGAAGACTAGAGAGTCTAACCATTTGCAGATGTAATTACAAAGGCAGCACTTTCTCCTCAGTTATTTGAAGACCCTGATTGTTGGTCCGGTCGGAGTTGAACTCACGACCTACCGCGTGACAGCCCGGTGCTCAACCAACTGAGCCACCGGTGCGCGGTGTGCCTGTGATTATACGCCCCGGGCGTAGCAACTGAACTAGTCGAATAAGTGAGTAACGTTACAAGGTCCTCCTGAGTAAAGTACTTTCGAGAGTAGGCTTTCGATGCCAATTACAGCTATGGCTGGTCAAAGAGCTTGAAAAGTTACGCAAACGTGAACTCGAACTAGAACTCTCAGTAAGAAATACAAAAAAGCTTGTGGTAATTACTTGCAGTTACACATTTTAGCCCAGTTAAATGCGATTTATTGAATTGTTGGATAAACTGATAGCAACGGAACCGAATTTTCTGCGGTAATTTACACCAACCCGTGCGGGCTAACCGCGGGAAAGCTAACACTACAGATAATATACGTATACACAGTACAAATGACATTACTTTTAATTGTGTTTTTGAAGGTTTTCTAATTTATAAAATGAATAAAGTCAAGCCCTGAGAAACAGCAGCAAGGTTCACACTTGAGAATAGGCAAATTGAAGGTAACATCTGTGTATCACTGGTATTTCTTGCAAACTAGACGCTACGTGAGCGTAAACTCGGTTGTTCTTGGTATTTGTTTGTCCTTCTCATTTTTTTGTACTCATTCCCGAAAACCCTAACAAATGATCCGTCCGGAAACGAAACACTATTTTTTTTTTAAATCAAGCTATTAGCACGGGGCCCGTACACCGACCGAACTGTATTTGCTATTCACACGGGAAAGTTCTTGGAATGGTTATTACAGGTTCAATAACACTCGCAAAGTCTTACTGCTTTAATTCTTTTATGTACAGTCCAGCTATTAAACAACGGCATCGATGCACGTTTAATTTCACGAAATATCCTCTTCGTTCGATGTCACCAGCCATCTGACCAGCCTTGTGTTTCTTGAATTTAAGTGTAAGCACCCATTTTAAAAAGTTAGCTTTCACTAATTGCGTGTCGTTAGGGTTAGAACTTGTAATAACCATTCTGAAAAGACTCCCGTATAAACATAAAATATAGGTCGGTGTACGGGTCCCTTACGAAAGGCCGCTCCTTTTAAAATACTCCATGTTTGTAAATAATTGCTGCGAAAATTAAATTTCGCTAAGAACGTAAAAATCGACCCAAATGTCAGGACACAAGCTTAAAGAAAAAATGTTGGCTTCCCAAATTAACTTCATTTTACATCGGAATGACTAAACAGCAAGAATTCCTGTCATCGTTATAAAAACTGCTCCCGTGATATCAAATTTCAAACTATGTGTGTAAATTAGTAAATATTTACACAACACGATGAATCCACAAAGGCAGAAAAATCCACAAAAACCTTTTCCAGACAAAAAGTATTTTGAAACAAACAACATATTTGCTATCAGAGGCAAAAAAACCGTCCTATTTCATTCTGTGCGTACAAACAAGCAACAAACTCCGTATGAAAAACCAGACGCAACTAAATAAATTCTCACCGGAGTTCAGGAACAAACCCTTTTTTGAAGGACCTTTTCCTTGAATAACGAAGCATAGAATGGACAACAAGCTTTCATTTTTAAACAATTCTTGACTATCAAGAATAAGTCAAATTTCCAATTGTTTTCTTCCTTTTTTCTTTTTTCCCCAGAAGACTATGCAGAGTTGAGCACAAATAAATAAAATCATAAATAGCCAGACTTCAGGAAACAAAGATTTAGTTCCACTGAAAATGTTCCATTCCTTCTGTGAGTTTGTTAAACCCATATCCAACCAAAAAAATGTTTCCAGAGAATTTGCCATTTGGTTTCAGTGGCCTTGAACTCTGTACATAATGATCACGAGGATGTAAAATGGTCTATTTGTAAATTAAATGCCAGAGAGTCTAAGAAAACACCCCTCGCATTTTCCAATTTCGCACTTACTACTTGAGCAACTTTATTTTCATAATTCAATTTGGCATTTAAATTAAGATGGACTTATTAGGTGGTCAATACACCGTATAAAATTAGATATAATTACATGTGACTAGGAAAAATAAGGTGAAAGAAAAATGGTGTAATTTTTCGTGCAATTTGCTGTCAGTGGTGCGCTATTTCCCCCATTTTTTCCCGTGAAACATCAGAAGCCCTGGGTCACAGTAGGAACGATTTCTGACCTTTAATTTACTGCGCTTTTTATAGATTTCGTTGGTGACATAATAAATAGCCATATTGGTGGCCAAATAACAAACAGAATACTTGTAGACGTCTTTCCGGATTTCTATGTCGTAGCAAACTAGTGAGATCACATGCAAAGTGCACAGCTTTCATTATTTGTCAAGACCGGGGAGAAACATCCACATAAGTAAAATCACTAGTCGAACGTATCGGCTCATTAAGAATTCCTTTGATATCTTGTCATTTCCAATAATTAAAAAGCGACGACTGTTTGTGTCAACAGCGATCAACTTGTTTATTTTTGTTGTTATTATTATCAATGAAATGTGCTTCTTCATCACAAAAATGGGGAGGTTACAAATAAGAGGTTACGTTATACCAAAAAACAAGACAAAAAAAAGGGAATGGAATGGCATGTAGTTAAAGGCCAAGGTCCACATACAATTTCCTTGAAGACTTATCACTTACTGTTGAGATTTAATTTAAACAGCTTTGAGTGACTTATGAAGTAACTCAAACAAATCTAAACACGCACAAAAAAAACACTTGGCCAATATCCAGTCATCTTGATCTCGCGCTTTAGGTGGTCAATAACAAGAAAGCATGGAAAATAATGTAAAAGGAAACTTCTGAAAAGCTAAATAAGGGTAAGTGGAAAGTCAAATCAAAGAGAAATGCAGGACAGTTTGCTAGTTTTGAAGAAAACAAAAGGCAAAATAATAATGATAGTAATATTGCTAATAATGATGATTCGTGATAATGATATGAAATCGAGAATACTCAAAATATGGTAAAAGTTCCTCACAGAAAAATGAAGGTTTTTTCGTACCCATATGCTTTTTATAGAAATAAAGTTTTTCCCTGTGAGTTCACACAATAGACAATCTTAATAATCTGCAAAGTCTGAAATTCGGAAAAGTGCTGTTTGAGAAATATGAAATCATTACTCAAACCTATAAATTACTAATTCCTTCTTCAAAGGGTTATCAATTACTGCTGAGATTTCATTTAAACAGATGCGAGTCACTTATTAAGCAACTAAAACAAATCCATGTGGAGTGACTTGGCGCATAGCTATATAATTTTGTGACAGTTACGTAGAGCAATAAACTTACAGCTCTTGTAGACCTGTGAGTCCTGAGAACATCGTTTCTGGGAGTTCAGTTATTTTATTGTCATGGAGATGTCTAGGAATAAAAGTAGAAGAAACCTTCTTAAAAGCTAAGTTAACGTAGCACTAATTTATCTTAACACTACTTTCAAAAGTAGATTCAGAAATTCCAATTAAACGAGAACAGTGATATTCACTCCGATTTAGTTTTCAGTAAGGGTCATTCCCAGTATTCGCCGATCACGGCCTTACCAAGAATCATCACCCAAGAGTAAGATTTATCCAGATCGGCCTAGTCCCCATCAGCGTCAGAAAAGTGTCTATTTTTAAACCTAGTTTTGCGGGAAATTAAACAATAGACCAAATCGGCTAATTCAATTCAAACCCTTTGGAAAGTGATATATGTTAGAAAGAACTGTGCTCAAGGACTCGAGTACGGCCCTCGGCCTTCATCGTCGGGCCGTACTCGAGACCCAGGGTACAGTTTTTTCCTGTCTACACCGATCTTGGCGGGTAAATAACTTTTTTTTCTATGGCCACGAAGCAGGTGCGGGGGACTACTTACTTACTTATCCTCATTGGGCCCATGAGGACTCTTAAAGCCGGGGGACTAAGACTAAGAAAATTGTCTCCAATTTTATAATAGAGAGCTTTAGATTCTAGTACGAGAACGACTACGAGTACGAGATTTTCTCATAAGACAACAGTGAGCGTGCGCTAACCAGCGTCATTTTGGCGGAAAAAACGTGATGGCGTCGTCATTTTAATACGAGGTTTTGCAAAAATATCGTTGAATCAAAACAAGTCAACAACACGGTAGCAGTTTTGGCATTTTTTCATGAGCAAAAAGGCTCAGTTACAATAAGAATAACTGACCAACCTATACTGCTAACAAAGAGTAAGATTAAGCATACGGGTTATAAATTTCCTTAGTATTTTCTCTAAAAGCGGGCTGTCAAAACTGGTACTCGTTCTCGTTCTCGTCGTAGAATCTAAAGCACTCAATTAATCTGTTTCACTTAAATGCCAAAGCACACTTGTTTTATCGATACCGATAAAAAAAGGACATTTATCTCTTTTTGGTTGGGTTGAGACATTACGGAACTTTAGATTCTAGAACAAGAACGACTCCGAATACGAGATTTTATCATAGAACAACAGTGAGCGTGCGCAAACCAGCGTCATTTTGGCGGGAAAAACGTGATACTGTCGTCATTTTAGTACGAGATTTTGCAAGAATGTCGTCGTGTCAAAACAAGTCAACAACACGGTAGAAGTTTTCGCATTTTTTGATCAGCAGAAAGGTTAAGTTACCAGAAACAAGAATACACTGCTAACGAAGAGTAAGATTAATCGTGCGGTTATGAATCTTCTAAGTATTTTTTTTGTTTTTGCTAAAAACGGTCAGTCAAATCCTTTACTCGTTCTCGCTCTCGTCCTCGTCCTCGTCGTAGAATCTAAAGGTCTCTATTGAGTGGTAGGGAGTTGGAACCGTGGGACGAAGGAAACCAGAACTGAAAAATTGGCCCCTTGTTATCGCCGCTGGTGCTAGGTGTACAGTGGAAGGTAAAATTAAACGTCACTTATCGGCTAACTCGTACAAATCCTTGTGGAGTGATCAGGCGCCTAGCAATATAATTTTTTCTTGGACAACTATACTTACAGCTTTTGCAGACTTGTTAGCCCTGAGAAAACCTTTTCTGGGAGTTCACTTATTTGATTGTCACTAAGCAATCTAGAAATGAAGTCATGAAAAGCAATGCATAAGAAAAGTTTTCAAAGCTACGTTAAAGTAGTACTAATTTATCTTAGTGCTACTTCTAAAGACATAATTGGCAACATTACGCAACTCTAATTGAGCGAGAACAGTGGTGCAACGAGTCCTAAAGTTTCTTTTTATTTTAATTTAGTTTCGTTCTCAGATTTCGCTGATCTCAATTTTTGATTCATAGGAGAATCGGATAAAAGATTTTCGAATATTCTGGTGATATTGCAAAATACCGTGGATCGGGAAAAACTTGTAATAAAACCCGGATTAGTAAGAACTTTAGCTTGAGTTCTCACCAGGGCTGCTAGTAAGGTATAACACCAAACGGTAGCTTCAGTCCAGTTGTCCTTAGTCCCAATTAAGCTGCCATCGCAATCATCAGAGATTAGATCTCAGAGCGGTTCAATCAAACAAAAATGGACGGCATTACCATTGGGTATCAATTCATCTTTTTTTCACGAAGTGAAGTCCCTGAATTAGAGAACGTTTGCGATATCTGTGGCGAAAAGGCTCTTAATTTTTTTTTGTAAGAGATGGATTAACGCAATTCTATCTGCAGTCAACACATTCCATAACTTGATTGCATGGCGATAAACTTGCAACTGTTTTAGCTTAAAGAGTCTGCTTTGGAGAACACATTTTTTTAGTCCATCTCTATTCAAATATCTTTTTAAAAAAAAGAGCATGGAAGGCAACAAAAAACATCCAAAATAAACAGTAAGAAAAAATAAGAACAATAAGAATAAAACGCAAACAGCGGTAAAAAATATTTTCTCAAACTGCATAACTTTCAGTTTTAACGTTTTATAGTGCGAGACGAGGGCTAGTCTTATAATCCTCTTTAAATTCAGATCTCGTCCACGTCGAGCAGAGCAAGAAGAGCAATTTAAAATGTGTTCTGATAATCACGAGATAAAATCATGCATGTGAAATCATCGCAAGAGTCGATTACACTGCTATAATAGAAGGGGACATTGGGATTTTCGGCTTTGCCGTTTTGGCTATTTTTCAGATCGGTTTTTCGGTTTTTGTGCCAAAAGACTTCGGTTTTTCGGTTTTGGTGTTCATTGCGGTTTGCGGGGTTTTCGTTTTTTAGCATCTGGTTTTCGGTTTTCGTAAAAAATACGAGCGGTTTTTCGGTTTTGTTATCTGATGTGCTTTTTGGGTTTTTCTATTTTGTCCTATTTGGGATCCGGTTTTTCTTAGATTTGAGCGGCAATTGATCTAAAATAGAGTGTTATTGATTTAATCTTTATTTAACCACGGTGCAATTCATCAGGCCCCAGTTGTTCAAACGATGGATAGGGCTACCCACCGGATAAATCACTTTCCAGTGGATAAACACTAGCAAAACCAATTGAGTTATCCAGTGGATAGTGATTTATCCAGTGGATAGCGCTATCCAGCGTTTGAACAACTGGGGCCAGCAATATAAAAAAATATGTACAATTAAAAATTTATAGATAGAACTATGTAAACTACATTAACTATCTTACTCAATATCATACTTTCCATGAATGCCGTGTTTAGAATAACGGCTTAGATAACCTCTTTAATCAGTCGTTTGAATTGATTGAGGGACTTTGCTTTCCTTAGTTCTAATGGCAAACTGCGCCACTAAATAGCTGTTTTTAGTAGTAGTTTGTGCGCGGTTGCGGGAAATTCACCATATTCACAGAGTCCCTCAAGCAATAACCAGAATCGCGATGAACAATTTTCCAGCAGAGGTACTCAGGTGCTAGTCCCTGTAGGGACTTAAATACCATTGTTGCTCTTTCAATTTGCCTTTGAGAGACTAGGGATTTTCATCTTAGGAGTTCAAATAAATTGTTGACATGAGCGTCATAGTTAGAGTAGGTCAAGACACGGGCTGCTCTCTTTTGTAGTCTTTGCAGTTTGTCCTGCAAAGTTACTCCACAGTTTCCCCAAACAATGTTGCAGTAGTTGAAATGAGGTAGTGCTAGGGCCTGATAAATAGAATGTAAGGTCCCATAGGGTACAAGATACCTGTTTTCACTCACGTGATCAGTAACCTTGTTTTTCCTCCGAAACAAAAGAAAACGTTTGAGTGATAATAGAGCTCAATTCCCAGAGACGTCACATGAAAACACTCTTTGGGGCACGCTTTGTCAAGATTAGAGAGGTTTGTATGGATTTTGAACCGTATTTCAAGGTTCATAACTTGGTCTCTTAACATGATCTTTCATGTGGTGGTGTCAGTTCATCGATTAGTTAAAATTTGAAAGTCACCCCAGTTCCCTGCTGAATTTCGGAACGGCCAATAGAAATGTTCAATTAGAGAGTTTTGATTGAAGTTTCTAGAGCTATAGCTTTTTGCGATTGCAAAATTGCAATTTTAGAGAGGACTTGTGTGCAAATTCTCCTAAGTTAACTTACTCCATTACCAGCTGCTTTACGGAAAATGAGCCCACAAAGTCCGGACTCCAGAGAGCGGCAGAAATAAAGCCTATGATGTTAGCAGGTACTATAAGATACGAAGGCTTTAGGCAAGTCGATGACATTCACAAATACTTTGATGAAATAAAGTGTTAGTGTAGTTTGCTCTGTACGCCGCACTTGTCAACATTGTACCGGTTTTCTGACGGTTTAATTTGTATGCGGTTTTCGGTTTTGGCCGAATTTTTTTGCGGTTTTTCGGCTTTGGATGATTTTTCTTCGGTTTTGCGGTTTCTAATACACCCCAATGTCCCCCTCATTATAAGAATGCCGCACAATGTCACAATCCGGTATCGTTACATCTCCCCTTTCTCAAAGTCATGTATTCATGACATAAACATTATGCTACGCTGGTGGTTTCCGGGTACGGGAAGACCTCCGTAATTGTACGGCTGGCTGAGAAGTCACGGCTGTAGGCTGATCGACATGAATAATCAATTATGCGTCGTGGCTTTTGCTGGGAGGCTTTGTTGTCTGTGGAAGATGATGCGAGGAATCTTCTTTGAGTGAGGGAGATGGCGGTATCTCAGCCGTTGTTCTGAGCTGGCGCCTGTTGCGACGGTAGCGGGGGCCGGCAACTTTTACTTCATACGAGTGGTTCGGAAGAGTCTTCACGCAACTTTCAAGAGACCATTTCGTGTCACCAGGGAGTTTCATCCTAATCGCTTGATCTGCCTCTAACGGCATTAGCGGTCGACTTTTCGTGTTGTAGCGCCCCTATTGGATAGCGTTTTGCTTTGCCAACTTATCTCTTGTCTGGTGCTCTACTTTTGGCTGCAACAACTTGGTGAGAGTTGGCAACAGTGTTCCTGTCCTTCTGCCTATTAGTCGTTGAACCGGGGAGGTTTCCAGACATAATGACGGGGTGTTTCTCCAATCTAAGAGCGCTAGTAAATGACCTTGCTTGTATGCTAGTTCTTTTTCCAACAATGCTTGACAAACATTGACAGCTATCTCCCCTTTTTCATTAGACTGAGGATAGTGCAAGCTTGAGGTCTTGTGCTCAAATCCACACGTCTTGGCAAATCTTGCAAATTCAGACGTGCTGAATTGAGTCCCTCTCTAAGAAGAACTTCCAGAACATCATATCTGGCAAACTGAACTTTAAATGTAAGGATCACGCTTGCCGACGTGCTTCGTTTAAGTTCCTGTACCTCAAAATAGTTTGACCTGTAATCTACCAATGTTTTCGAAAGAATTGCCACCCCTTGTAGATCGCACTAACGAATAGCTGCATCTCTGGGTCATACTCTGTGACTCGTTTGAACTGTTGTAGTCGTGTGGGCGATACAGAAAGTACATCTTCATGCCGAACTTCTCGTAAGGCATTTACTTCAATACTGTCGCGTTTGTCGTCCTCGGTTGTTAGTCTGTTTGTTAGTTAGTCTGTAGGCGCTGCCCAAGGCGACTGCGATGAACAGAAGTCGGCCTTTCATGTACTGAATGTCTCGCGAGTAATTTGCATTCTTTTTAGTCGCATAGGTGACTGATATAATGGCTTCTTGAACACTGCTTGTAGGAGTTCATGGTCGGACTGGACGTGTACGATCTCTCCGCCATATTTGTATTGGTCAATTTTATGACAAGACCACACAATGCCTAGCAGTTCTCTCTCGATCTGGACGTATCTACTTTCAACGTCTTTAAGTGCTCTTGAAGTGTAACACACGGGCTAGCCCTTCTGCATGAGGACAGCTCCCAGACCTGTGTTGCATGGTTAACGACAATACAAATAATTCTAGTATATTGTTCTCTCTAAACTTATATACTTAATTTATTCATAGCTTCAAGATATAAAAGTTAACTCTGTGTATATAATTTTTTCCCCCGCGAGAGTTATGTATGCGTCGTTTCTACAAGCTGTTACCGTTCATCTTCCGTGAGCCTTTTGTTTTTTTATTCGCCACATTTATGTAAGTATATTCGTCGTGCTTATTTTGTACAATGTCACTGCTATTAGGTTGCGTACATTTCACTTATAATTTTATAATTTTTGTTTCTTTTCAGTTGAATCGCACACGCTTGCGTACCGGCAATTATTTAAGACATTTAATGCGGAATAAAGTATTTTACAGTGGCGGAAGATTGTTGTTCTTGTTTCTGTAGCAGTTTGGGCCGTCTACAGGATACGTCACACTGAATGGTAAATTCGTCGTTTACGCTGTAGTATTTGAGTACTGGAGATTCGGTTAAGTACTTCTTCACTGTGTTAAACGCGACTTTATGCTGCGTCAGCCACTGTGACTCTACGTCTTTTTTTCTAATCTTCGCAACGACTCTGTCATTTCGCTCAGATGCGGCATGAACTTTGAAAGGTAGTTCACCATTCCTTGGAAACGCTTAAGGGCGGCGACGTCGTCTGGCTCAGGTAAGGCGACAATCGCCTCAATCCTACGGGAGTCTGGTTTGAGTCCCCCGGAGTGAGCTGGCGTCCCATAAACTGTACGTTAGCCTGAGCATGCTTTCCTTTGTGTTTGTTCAGTATCAAGTTCCATTCCCTGCATCTTTGCATCTGGATTGCCATACATGGCAACCCAGTAATTAGACCTTATCTTGAATAGGTTTTTTACGGTTCTGATCTTAATGACCAGGCCTCAAAATGGTACCTAGGCTGGAGTTGACCTTGTTATAATTCAAACCTCCCTGCTTTTCTTATGTTAATGATGTTGTTCTCATTCTAATTAGTAGGAATTTACATAGGAAAAGCAGTGAAGTTTTTATCATAATAGGTCAACTCCAACCTCACTTTCATACTAAGGTCAGGTAACTATGCACACAACTGTTAATGGTAAACTTCGTTTCCAGGCTCCTCTCTCTTCCTCACTCAAGAAAGAACCATGGGTGCGGCTGGCCACATGTCTGCTAGATTCTGCAGATTCCAGAAAATAATTGAAGGGAAGGAAACATTGATAAAATTTTTATCTCAGTAGACAGTTTCGAATATGATATTGCAATATGGCTAGAGTGTCTATTTATCTAAGAGAAACTTAAAAACTATATATGTAAGTCCTCTGCTCCCGTGCATATCAGTTCGCATCGGTTGCAGAAAAGAAACTGACTGGGAGACTACATATAACGTGAGTGCTATTTGGTAGAGAAAAATAATTGGATTCTCCTTCCCCAAGAAAGAACTGAATTTTACTATTGATAAAATTAAGTCAAGGAACCAAGTGCGGATTTCATTTTTATACAAAGACCTGAGACTAGGCGCAACCAGTGGATTTTCTCGAGCTAGGAAGAGAAAGGACCCTGGAAACGAGGATGTAAAATGGTCCATTTATAAATTAAATGCCAGAGAGTCTGAGAAAACACCCTTCGCGTTTTTTCCGATTTCGCACTTACTACTTGAGCAACTTTATTTTCATAATTTAATTTGGCATTAAAATTAAGATGGACTTATTAGGCGCTCAATACACCTTATAAAATTAGATATAATTATATGTGACTAGGAAAAATAAGGTGAAAGGAAAATTGCGTAATTTTTCGTGCAATTTGCTGTCAGTGCTGCGCTATTTTCCCAAATTTTTCTCGTGAAACATCAGAAGCCCTTGGTCACGGTAGGAACAATTTCTGGCCCCACCTCTGCTGAACATGTCTTTAATTCACTGCGGTTTTTATAGATTTCGTTGATGACATAACACACATTGGTGGCCAAATAACAACAACATTCTTGTAGACGTCTTTTTTTCCGAATTTCTATGTCATAGCAAACTAGTGAGATCACATGCAGAGTGCACAGCTTGCATTATTTATCAAGACCGGGGAGAAATATATGCTCATAAATAAATTCATTACTAGAATGCAGCAGCTAATTAAGAATTCCTTCAATATCTTGCCATTTCCAATACTTCAAAAGTGACAACTGTTTGTGTCAGTAGCGATCAACTTGTTTACCATTGGTTTTATTATTAATTTAATGTGCTTCTTCATCACAAAATTAATAGGGACGCCACGTTGTACCAAAAAACAAAACAGAAAAATGTAGTTGAATGGCATTTAGTTAAAGGTCCAAATACAATTTCACAGAAGATCTGAAAGAGTTACCAGTTGCTGTTGAGATTTGATTTAAACAGCTATGAGTGACTTACTAATTAGGTAACTTAAGCAAATCTGTAAACAGTGACCAGGTGCATATCTTTACACATTTTTTGACAGTTTATTTGGAGCAATAAACTGACAGATCGTGAAGATAATTGAGTCACGAGAACATCTTTTCAGGGAGTTGAGTTATTTTATTGTTATGAAGATTTATTATATGACTCGCTCCGTGAGCGGGCAAGATGAAGCAAATCCTGTGATGTGATTGGCGGGCAAGATGGAGCTATCTTGCCATCTCGGGATTTCTTGCTTGGTCACGCAAGATCAAAGATCATTTTTTTGGTATTTTATCCCATATAATCCTTTACTGACCAAGCTTGTCCAGTCAAGATGGCTGGATATTGGCCTTCTTCTCGGTCTATAAACAGGCAAAAAGAGAACTTGGCCAATATCCAGCCATCTTAACCTCACGCTTTAGATGGTCAATGAGCATGGAAAGTAATGTATAAGGAACCTTCTGCAAAGCTAAGAAAAAGGTAGGTGGAACCTCACATGAAATCAAAGAGAAAATACAGGACAGTGTGCTAGTTTTGAAGACAACAATAATAATAATGATAATGATAGTGATGATGACTATCATAATGATAATGATAATATTATGAAATCAAGAATACTCCAAATATGGTAAACGTTCTCACAGAAAAATGCAATTTATAGAATAAAGTTTTTCACCAGCATTCATTAAGAAAATTCGTCCGAACTTGCGGTAGACACTTCAGCCTAGATAAATGCGAGTTAATCAAATTGTTGGATTAACTGATAGCATCGGAAACCGAAGTTTCCGCGGTCATTTACACCAAACCCGTGCGGGCTAACACGGGAAAGCTAGCCCTACAGATATCTACAGTAAGATAACTAACATGGTCGGTATTACAAACTTATCAGAAATAACCGCTAAAACGGTCCTCGTGTTTCCAAAAACATCGGCGGCTTTTTAAACTAACTGCGAGGGACGAAGTTGCTTGCAACACTGATAAGGGTAGGGGGAAGGGGGGAGCTGCAGTGTGAGAGTTAATAGGTAAATCAATAACGCCCCAAGAAGGTGAACTTTCTCAACTATTTTTGCAACTTGTTGTAGCCGCTCCATGAGCGTAAACTAGGTAGCGCCTGGTATGTGTTTGTCCTCCTCAAATTCTTGTACTCATTCCCAAACACCCTAACAAATTATCAGTCCGCAAACGAAACACTATTTATTTTTAAAAATCAAACTGACTATTAGCACGTAGACTGCACGAAGCCGGACATGTAACTCGAAACCCAGCTCAAAACCTAGATATACTCCGTCTGCGCAACAGCTGCCAAAAGCTTGTTCTGATATCTTGCAGTTTACAGGGATTGCTGTAGCCCTGTCCGAGTGGCTAGAATCGTACGCACTCTGTAATTGGACATTTACTCACTCAACAAATCACGCAATCATTTTAATGAAAAGTTGGAAAGAGAGTTCAAAGCCCTAAAAGATCGGTTTTAAGTTGATTGGCTCCTATCTGAGCAAGAAAACTCGCTGTCGGAATTTCTTGTTTGTAGTTTCTTGTATTTGTCACTGAGACAGTCCGAAAACCGTGAACACCAGAAATATTTATGAACTGTTATTGTGTTGCAAAAAAAGAAGACAAGATTCGAATTTCCAATTCGGCAAGTGTGTCGAACTGTTCCCATCTCTTCGTAAGCAATACCCTTTCATGATTCTTAAATAAACAAAATAATTAAACATCGCCCATTCATTTTTGACATTTTGGCTGTTGAAATGCAAAGCACTTTTTCTCTCATGCAAATAACGGATGCGTGACTTGTCAAGTAAGTGTGCGTCGAATCCCACAGCCCGTAAGAATCCATCCAATCAGAAAGGGATACAAGAATCCCTGTAAATTCTGAACAAGCTTTTCGGTGCAGTTGCGCAGACTTACTATACCGGTGGTTTAGTCTGTCTGCGACGCAGCTATTAGGGCGGGACCCGTACACCAACCGACCTATATTTGCTATTCATACGGAAGTCTTCTTGCAATGGTTATTATGAGTTCAATAGGGTGTTTTCACGCGGCGCCACGGCGGCCTCGTTGGTGTCCCTAAACAAAAGAACGGCGGCCATGTTGATCTCCCCAACGTTAACTGAATCTCTAGGAATTACGCTCTCTTAACGTGCAAATGTTTTCTTTTGTTTCGGTGGAAAAGGAAGGTTACTGATCACGTGAGAGAAAACACTCTATAACACTCGGTTTAAATATTTTATGTACAGTTCAGCTATCAAACAACGGCATTGATGTATGTTTAATTTCACGAAATACCATCTTTGTTCGATGTCACCGGCCATCTCACCAGACCTGTGTTTCTCGAAGTTAAGTCCAAGCACCCATTTCAAATAGCGCTGACAAACAGTATTTAAGTGTAAGCACCCATTTTAAACAGTTAGCTTTAATAATTGCGTGGATATGTCTTTCAAGGTTAGGATTAGAACTTGTAATAACCATTCTGAGACGACCCCCGTATGAATATCAAATATAGGTCGGTGTACGGGTCCCGTACAAATGGTCACTGCTTTTATAAAAATCTTCTTGCTTGTAAAAAATCGTTAAATAAATTAAATTTGGTCAAGAACGTAAAAATAAAAGTACATGAGCTTAAAGAAATATTGTTGGCTTCCCAAATTAACTTTTTCAGCGAAAAATCTTTTTGAAACAAACAACATATTTGCTGTTAGAGGCAAAAGAACCTTCCTATTTCATTCTGTGTGCATGCGTACAAACAAGCAACACACTCCATGTCAAACACCACACGCAACTAAATAAAATTCTTGCCCGAATTTCAGGAACAAACCCTTTCCTGAAGAACCTTTCCCTTGAATAATAAAGTGTAAAATGAACAACAACCCTTCTTTCAAGCAATTCTTGACTAACGAGAATTAGTCAAATTTCCGTTTGTTGTTGTTGTTGTTGCTGTTTTTTTACCTGAAGACTGTGTAGAGTTGAGCACAGATAAATGAAATCATAAATAGCCAGACTTTTAGTAAACACGGATCTAGTTCTACTAAAGAGTTTTGATTCCTTCTCTGAGTTTGTCAAACCCATATCCAACCAGAAAGAGTTAACAGAGAATTTGCCATTTGGTTCCAGTGTCGTGCACTGCACATAACATTATATTTAGTAAAATATTAGAAAAGCAGCTCACTTTGATATCCGACGGCGAAAAATGCAATTAATGTCGAATTTTATTGCTTGTCGCATAATCCTTTTTAACCGCTTGTGTTGTTTATCCAATTGAAGTTCCATCCTTGAGCTCCATAAAGGTAAATTTTTGTTTAAGGATCCAATAAAACACCATTCGCATTTTCCAACGGATAAAATTTACCTGAATCTACTTATTTCTATAACCCTTTTAAACCTACAGGACTGTAGCAAAGATACGCACAGAAGACTCTAGGAACAAAGAGATTTCTTAGCAGGGGAGTGCCAGAAAAGAACCAACTGCGCAGCTTTTCTGTCTTCCGACGAAGGAAGGAACGGAAAAATTCAACACAGATTTCGACTGGATTGCCATACATAGCAACCCAGTAATCAGACCTTATCTTAAATAGCGTTTTTTACAGTTCTGAGCTTAATGACCAGGCCTTAAAATGGCACCTAGGCTGAAGTTGACCTCGTTATTATTCAAACGTCCCTGCTTTTAAAGTAAAGTAAAAAGTAAAGCAACCATATTTAACGTCGATAACTCGTAACAGTAATTCAACTGACAAACCTGAGGTCGACGGTGCGCTCATTTTACTCCCCCCTCTCCATCAGTGCTCCGTTTTACGGGTATTTAAAGCTACTTAGCTACACGGAAAGGAAACAAGGATGCGAGATCCGGGAATCGAACTCAAGACCTCTTGCACCAAGGCCGCGCACTAACCGACTGTGCCATCCTTGCTTGTTAATGATATTGTTCTCATTCTATGCAGTAGGTATTTACATAAGTAAAGCAGTGAAGCTTTTATCAAGATGACATCAATTCTAGCCTCACTTTCATACAAAGGTCAGGTAACTGTGCACACAACTGGAAATGGTCGACTTCGTTTCCAGGCTCCTCTCTCTTCCTTGCTGAAGAAAGTACCCTTGTTGCGGCTGGTCGCGTGTCTGCTACATTTTGCAGATTCCAGAAAACAAAAAACTGAAGGGAGGGAAACGATGGTTAAATCTTTGTCTCCACTGAACTCATTTACTGAGCCCGGAAGGAAGTCAAAATTAAACATCACTTGGCGCGAGAATGTCTATTTATCCAAAACAAGCTAAAAAAAAGGGACATTTCTGGGGACTGAGTGGAACGAAAAAGCCTGACATTGAATATTTCTGTGTCACTAGAGCCACAGCTGGGTTGCAGTAGGTGTTAGACAGGGATTATGTGTAGTGACTGGTGTATTTAATCTAGGTAGAGCATGTCATTGGTAATTCTCGGTCGGCACTGTTTATACGCAATTTTCGAAATCACCCCTAGTATGGTTTTTCCTATTTTCTGAATTCTGACGTTGTGAGAATAGTTGAGTCAACAGTTGCTAAGGTTAATGACGGTTTTCAGTTTTGATGAAGCGCAGAGATCTTTAATGTCCGTCTTCAATCGAGCTAACAGTGATTCCGCCAGCAAATATTTGAGAGAGGTTTAGAAGCTGATATTCGACGAGTCACTTGGATTCAAGATGAAGCTGGGGCGGATCTAGGGGTGGTTCGGGTGGTTCGGTCGAACCCCCTAAACTGAACATAAAAAACATATAACAAACGCGTGGTTAAAAAAAAAGTGAACCAACTCAGCTAATAAATATCTTTTGAAAATGATATTTCTTTGTGTCTTTGTACGCGAAAACAGCAATAAAAACAAGACAAATTTGTGCCTAGTTGAAAATGGCCTCTAGCAGGATGGGCTCCTGTCTCTAGTACGTCCGCTTGAGCCATAAAATTACTGCTTATTAACGCTTACACGTCCCGCCATAACTGACAGTTTATGCCAAATCTGCCAATTCCTGGTGCTTTGGAATGTGCTAATAGCATGTCTCTTATGTACACATCTAAGAAAGTGTCATTCACGTAAGTCACATTGTTTCCTTTTACCTTTGCGCAGCACGGTTTAAGCCAACAGTTAAATAAGTGAATGGCAATAAATGACACTGTCATATTTGACCAGCATTGTAAAAGGTCATGCAAAATCTTTGGCTCTTAAACTGATCCATGACAACATTATAAGTTTCTCGTTATTCATGTCTGCGCACAGCAGGTTTATTTATCAGTAGTGAATGTTAATGAACTGGATTGGAGAACTTTTTGATATTCTCTTGTGAAGATTCTGTGAAGTTTTATCATCACTATTTTAACTTATTGCAAAGGTACAGCTGTAGCTTATCATGCATGTTCCCTTTTAATATTGAAATTTTTATAACATTTTCAACAACTTCCAGGAAAACAGTTTACAGAGCAAGGAAGAAATTGACTGCTATAGATTGGAACTACCATAATGATCTGCCAAATGCCACAAATAAAGATGCTGAGACTGTGATCACAAGAAAGTATAATCAACGGACGAAATCTTGGGATGTGAGGACAGTAAAAGTGTCCAAAGACTATGGATACATTTGGATTCTAATGGCAAAGATTTTCAAACTTCGAGTTGATGATGATGATTCAATCGCACGGGAGGTTCCACTAGAGGCAGATGATCCGAGACTCATTGCTCCCACCATTGCAGAAAGTGAGCCTCCTCCATCTCATGAGCTCCTTGCGAGAAGGAAAAGTAGATTTTCACAATTTTCACAAACAAGTAGCTGATTAGTGTTGCCGAAAACAAAGCTTCAGTGACTGTAGCTTTTAGTATATCTTTTGAGACATAGGGGGTAGTCTGAGTCCTAGACTGACAAATTCATGGCAGATGCAGTAGCACTAGTCAAATAACAGTCGTACCAATGTTCATGACTGTCTTTCCTTGTCTGTAGTGGCTCCTCCAAAAATCTTCTGCAATAGCCCTTTTCACGGTTAGTTTTTCTCATTTGCATTACAATGTAATCTAACGTGGGTGCGATGCAATTTCAGGTTTAAACTACAAAATAGCCTGAAATTGCCTCACATACATGCTAGATTACATTGTAATGCAAATGAGAAAAACTAACCGTGAAAAGGGCTATTGGTATAGGATTTAATAGAGCGCAAACCAATTATGGAATAGGACACATTTTGGGCATCCTACTGAAGAACAGTTACGGATATCAGATATTGTTAGAAGCAACATTTATTTACAGTCTGTCCCCTTTGACTTGTTTAAATAGTAGTCCTGCCACAGTTCATGACTGTCTTTCCTTGGTTGCAGTGGATGGGAAATGGAAGCACTTTCTGTTTTCCTAGCTATTTTTAGGGGTGCAGGGATGGGACTGGGGTGAGAGCACGCACCTCCCAACAGTGTGGCCCAGGTTCGATTCCAGATCTCAGAGTCATGTGGGTTTAGTTTGTAGTTCATTCTCTTCTCTGGTCAAAGATGTTTTTCTCAGGGTACTCTGGTTTTCCCCTATCCGCAAAAAACATCACTTTCCAAATTCCAATTCTATTTGGCTACAGTGGACAAGGAGAACCCATTATTATTTTTATTTTTATTTTTATTTTTATTTTTTTGGGATCGATTACTGGCAACGTTTTTAGCAAGGGTTCCCTGTACAGTAGCTTCAATATAGCTTGATGTTGAATAGTGTAGCCAGATTTGGTGAATGTTGTAAAGAACCTCGCAATACCAGGGTATGTCCTGTGAGTGATGTGATTTTTATGAAACTGATATTACCATAATAATTTATAATAGTTATGTTATATAGTACACCAGTGTTTATCAACAGAACATACAGGCCAGTGATTAATTTTGATTAGCTGCCATAAATCTGTTCATTTTAAATTTAGAGTTTCTGTCATTCTAATGTTGAAATAATGTAGACTAAACTACCCTTGGTTAGAATTTTCAGAGACAGGAAATAAGACTCAACTTTTAGCTTGTGTTCTTCAGATGCCAATGTAACAATACTAGCGCGGCAGTCTCTTTCAAAATGAGAGATACTCATCCTCTTGAACAGTCTTTATTCCTTATTCCATTTCACAAGAAACAGCATTGTTATATGTAATAACAAAAATTAAAGTTAACAATCCCATTGAGCTGCATGTAATAAAGTCTAGTGGATTGCACAATAGAGAAGAGGATTTTTTGCTAATTTTGTATGGTCGTGTACCCACAAGAAAACTATTCACAAATAGAAACTGAAAGTCTAGAAAAATCTGATATCATATTACTAGTTATTCCTTGTCTTAATTATTATAATTGTTCATGTAAGTTCCAAAAGTGCCACAAAACAGTAAATTGAGCAAGGCATGTATGACCCATAATGCTTTACCTGCCAAAATTTACTTGTGTACAAGTAAATGGTAGAGTTGTATGTAGAAAGAAGGTTTCTGTCATTTCTGCCAGATACCCTTCATCAGGATGCTTGGTTATTACTTGTGAAGTGAACAATAAATGTCAAACAGAATTGCATAGTGCCTCCCACTATAGACCTCTTCAAATACAGTCGAACCTCTGCTAATAGCCACTTTTTTTAACAAGGATCAGTTTCTTCAGTCCCCAAGGTGGCCGTTGAGGAGAGGTTCGACTGTACATAGATCTGGGCAGTGTTTTAGAAGTGCACTAAAGCTGGCCTACTTCACCACGAGTGCAAATCAAAACTTCTACACCTATATGAAATAGCTTGAGATAGAATGACAATGAACTAATGCATAATGAGGCTGAATAATTAGGCTCTGTTGGTGATCCTTGTGGGTAATCATATGTGTTTTTGTTTTACTGGACAAGCTTTTCAGAGACTATTGCTTTAGTTTTTTTTTTCTCCAGTGACATTTCAGTGCTCTCGGAACCCCATATATATACCTGTCGCTGAAGGGTAGTGTCGGCGAATGCAAAGTACACAACAAGAGGGAACAACTTTTCTCTTCCTTTTTCCCAGGTAGCCATGGGTATCTAAAATATATTTTCTATATGCAGCCTTACGGAAAGTACGGCTACTACTGTCCTGTCTGTCATTGCGGATATCTGCTGTATTTTTGGCACAAAGCAGTAAATATTCTGCATCTAAGCAAAGTTTTCGAAAGCGCCTTGTTTGCGAAACACAATTCCTTTGCCCACAACACTTGTTCTCCATGTCTTGCGGCATAGTACGACAGCAACTACATTTGCACCATTCTGGAACTGGCTCATGGTCAATAGATTGTGTACTTGCTGATGGCACATTCCGAGGTGAGGCATTATCATCGCCAGCAACATTGGGTTCTTGGTCAGAGTTATTGCTCTCATCTGGTTCCATAAGTAAAAGTGAATCGACATAATCCATGCTCCCTACACCCCTTTGTAATGCTCTGATGGCCAATGTTTTTGCCATTTGCTCATCAAGAGTGTTTATAAATTCCTACATGTGAAAGAATAAAACCTATTTCAGTGCCAGCATAATGACAAATAGGCCTCTTTGGAAAATACCATAATACTCTTTGTTTGTCCCCCCAAATTTTGCAGAAGCATTGTTTTTGTTTTCTCTTGGGACCATTGTAAGTCCGAAGAGAAAATCAAAACAATGCTTATTGAATTGGAGGACAATAAAATTGGAGGACAAACAAAGAGTACTATGGTATTTTTCGAAGTGGCCTATTATCTGTCTATTATATTATCTGTAAGAACATGATTATAGCCTAAGTTCTTTACATTATATAGTTTTGTTTGGTGGTGAACAATAACCACTGCTACACTTTTTGTCACAAAAAGGAACAATACAAAGTCTTAGTATAATGGTACACTGTATCAGAACTGACTCCAAAAAAAGATCTAGTCACTCCTTTTTACTTGTATTCAAGGATCGTTTGCCTGTTTTGGTGACAGATACTTGTATACATTTATATGT
The DNA here is from genome assembly GCF_036669935.1 of Montipora foliosa. Taxonomy (NCBI): domain Eukaryota; kingdom Metazoa; phylum Cnidaria; class Anthozoa; order Scleractinia; family Acroporidae; genus Montipora; species Montipora foliosa. Next base: position 468,573 of record NW_027179785.1, read on the forward strand.
ATATATATGACAATTGATCACGACGACTAGAACTATCGCAAGACAAAATATTACCGCAACACGTCGATTCTCCAAATTTCCTTCCTCTTCTTCGCTTTTCAGCTGTTGTTGATTCTCCTGATGCTCACTGGAGGCAGCTGTTCGTTGACCCCCGCTTTCAGGCTGAGAACAAAAATTTCAGAACGAATTACTGACGGTAAAACCTTACTGACAATGTGCGTGAAGCCAAGCTTGTGTACAATCGCAGCAAAATCTCACCTTGTTTTTACATGGCTTTCTCCTTGTTCCGCACTTACAAGCCGCAGTGCACGATTTCCCATCTGTTCTGCAAGGACATACTTGACGTAACCTCCCAGTTTTTGTCAAGCAGGTACTAAAACAACTGCAGGAGACCCTTGACTATGCAAATTCCAAAGGAACAAGCACGAACTACCAGTAAATACGCCATCGCCAAATACACACAACTTCAAATATCACCGCTTCAGAGCGAACGAAGACAATCCTTTTTTTTTTTTTTTAATTTTAGCTGTACCTGTTGGTCCTCCGCAATATTACTGGCCATTGTTGAACGTCTGTCGCTTTCTTTATTCTTTAAACAAAAGGTCACAGGCCAGACATAATTGGTTTTCAAACGTACGCGACGATCCTGCGAAGACTTCAAAATCCCGCAAGATTCGCATTGTCGCGGGGCGCCGTTTCCGGCGATTTCTATTGGTGAACCAGCTACCGCTGTCAATCATCGTGCTACAGTCCCTTTAATTGTTTTTCATTCGCCGGCAACTATTACAAACAAATTAATGGTGTAGCGATGGGCACAAGAATGGGACCTAGCTATGCCAATCTTTTGGTAGGATATGTTGAACACCAATTTTTTAATCAGTGCAACGGCCACAAACCTGAACTCTACGGCCGCTACATCGACGATTGTATCGGCGCTATTTCATCCACAAGAGAAGAACTCGATCATTTCATAACCTCCGTCAATTCTTTTCATCCGGCTCTTAAATATACCTGGGAAATTTCGGAAACTTCATTGGCTTTCCTAGATATCAAAGTTTCTATTAGTGGCAACGTTCTATGTACCAGTGTGCACTACAAATCTACAGATTCTCACAGTTATTTGTTGTATTCATCATCACATCCATCACATGTCAAGAACTCCATTCCTTATTCTCAATTTCTTAGACTTCGACGTCTATGTAGTGATGACTCCGATTTCTAAAGGAAATCAGAGAAGATGTGCCAGTTCTTCGAAAAACCTGGCTATCCTGTCTCTGTGGTCAAAGCGGGCTATCATCGCGCCCAACAATTTGATCGACAGTCATCACTACAAGCGTCACAAAAAGATAAGAATGACAGAATTCCATTCAACCTCACTTTCCATCCTCATAATCACGCAGTCAAAAGTATCATTCTTAATAATTTTAA
>NW_027179785.1:475000-487500 GCF_036669935.1 Montipora foliosa
TCTAGCACTGGAAACGGATCATGGAATTGTAAAACACGTGCAAGGTTGAAATAGAAACATGTTACTCTGTAGAAATTTCTTCCTGTTACTGTGATTGAACCGAAGAAAAGGAACTGGATTGTTATGTTATGTGAGCTAATTGGAGTCAGATAGTTACTTGATGTCTCGTGTTGGTATCTTAGCGTTTACGGAATGGAACAAAGCCATCATTTGGATGGTGCATTTCCCGCCCAGTAAATAAGTGAGAAGATATTCCTTAGCCAGTCGCCCTCTCAGTCTTTGAGTTTGGCTTTGAGGAGAGTCAGTCAGCCGTTTATCTGCACAAACGGGTCGAGGCGTTTACGGTTTGTGAGTCGCACGGATTCATTAATACTGCTGATAGTACCAAGAGCACTGAAGATAAAAGAGCACTGGGGATTCTGAGCAGTATAACTGTGGTCGAGGATAAAAGATACGTGTTACGTCTTTAGTGGCGGAATGAAGACCCGATACTGCCAAATAACAGGCCACAAGCTGAAATGAAATTACAACAGTTAAAGAAGCGGTTCCTACCTGACCCAGTCAGCCACATATAATGAAGCTAAATTTGGAAATGATGTTTGCGATATTGTCCGAAATGATTTCTACGTTGACGACTGCCTTTTCTCAGTCCCTACCACTGAAGAAGGTATTAGAACATCACTACGACTTAGGCAGTTGCTGAAGTGGGGAAATTTCCGACTGACCAAGTTCACTTCCAAAGACTTCAAAGTTTTAGAGGCTATACCAGCTGAAGAGAGAAAAGTTAAGTGTTTCGATCTGGACAAGTTACCCCTTGGAGGGACACTGGGTCTACATTGGGACACTGAGACAGACACACTAGCTGTGAAAGTGTCAGCTTTCCTTGGTGAAGCTAATTGCCAGGCCAGAAGAGATTGCTTATCTAAGGTGAGCTCTACATGTGATATGCTTGGTTCCATTTGTCCTGTTTCACTTCCTGCTAAGAGATTGATGCAAAAGACCTGGCAACTGAAGCTTGACTGGAATGTCTCATTACCCGTAAGCTTGCTGGAGGGCTGGATAAGGTGGAAAGAAGAACTGTTGCTCCTTAACCATTTAAGTCTTACTCGCTGCTATTTAAGTGGAGGTTGTTCCCGTGATGCATCCTTCGAACTTCACCACTTTGATGATGCCTCTGAATATGTTTATGGAACAGTGTCTATGTCGAGGAAGGTGTCTGGTGACCAAACTGTTGAATCCACTTTCATCATGGCAAAGAGTCGCCGTAAAAATGTAAATGTTTTGTTCATAGTGGAACTGCACTTAGCTATCAAGCTAGTAACAGGCACCCACTTATAATAACCTGAAAGATACAATTCAAATTTAACAGAAACAGTATGTTTCTGTGATAAGATTGGAATTGCAAGCTGCTACGATTGCAGCACAGGTTCATCGACTGATCTCAAGCGAGGCTAATTTGGAGCCTCTTTCTTCTGAACAGACTTTAAGGTCACATTCCAGTAAGTAGAGGTTGAGTCTGGAAGGTGGCCAACAGAGTCTATGAAATTCGAAATGAATCTTAACCCAATCAATGGAGCTACTATCAAAGTTCCCTTCATCCAGCTGATGATGCCTCTCGTGGCTTAACAGTGCATCAGATGTCGATATCTTAAAGATGGTTCAGTGGTCCAGCGTTCCTGTTGAACCCTAAAGAAGAATGGCTCAATGCTGACATTGATACATTATGAGACAGCGACCCAGGAATCAGGAATGAGAAGCCTACATCTGTGGCGATGGGACCAGATAAGGTACCAGAGATACTTAAAACACACTCCTCGTGGACAGTTCTGAAGATGATCGCCTGGTTGTTAAAGTTTAAGGAGTATCTAAGGTGTCGCAAGAGAGATGATAAGTTTGAAGTCTCCAAACTCCTCTCAGCGGAAGATTTGAAGCTTTCAACTGTTGCCATTGTGCAATTAGCTCTGAGCAAGGTGTTCGCAGAAGAGGCGAAGAATTTGGAGAAACGAGGAAGTGTGAAACGCTCAAGCAAGTTAGTGAAACTCCGACCGATACTGGATAATGGCTTCGTGAGAGTGGGTGGACGCATTGGGGACTCTCCAGTCACGCCTGATGCAAGGTTCCCAAAGATTGTTCCACCTAATCAACCGGTTACCCAGCTTCTGATTGCATCATAGCATAAGAAACTAGGACATGCAGGTCAAAGTTACATTTTTGCTCAGCTGAGAGAGAAGGTTTGGATTCCAAAAGGGAGGTTCTTAGTTGCTAAGGTCTTGCAATCTTATCTAAACTGCAAGAAGCAAAGAGCAGCCAGGATGGAACAGATGATGGCAGACTTTCTAAAATTCCTCACAACAGCCTTTGAACCCACTTTCACGCAAACTGGGGTCGACCTTTTTGGCCCTTTGAACGCAAAGAGACGAATAGTAGTCGTCAAAGAGTAGGCCGTGTTGCTTACTTGTCTAACCTCTCAGGTCGTACTCCTAGAATTAACCTCCTCCTTGGAAACGGATTATTTCATTAACGTTCCAAGGATATTCATCATTATTAAATTCTCAACCTCGGATAATGCAATTCTCGTGCTCTGATTGGTTCACTCAATCTCGGTTATCAGCTCATATACCTTAGTTTGACCTTATATGGTAAATGATTGCGCTTAGCGTTGCTACACTAAAAACGTTTACGCCAGAAAGCGAAATTTCTTTCGGTATAAAGCAAAAGAAAAACGTTTTTGTGGACAGTTTAGATCACTTTCGAAGCCTAGAGATACGCGAAAAGGTAAGAAATGTTTTTCTGATGAGCCTGCGTCTGTCTGACCAAGAGGTATTACACAACATCGCATCTTCATCAACTTTTTTCGATTTCGCTAGGATTTTCTCGCTTTTTTCGCTCGTATTTCGTACTTCTAAACTTTTGGAGTTTAAAGAATTTAATAAAACAATTATTCCATTCGCGCTTGTTTGATATGAGAGTGGTTATAGCCAAATCGGCGCTACGTGCCTCGTTGGCTATTTACCATCTCATATCCAACGCGCTCTCATGTAATAATTGTTAAGTAGACGAGGGAAACACAAGATTATCCACTCAAATAACAGCACCAATTTTACTTGTGCAGCAAGAGAAAACAAAGAGGCCACAGATGGATGGAATAAGAAACAGATCCAAGAAGGATGTCAGTGGGTTTTCTAACTATCCAAGGCCTCACAAGCTAGTGGGGTCTGGGAGAGGCTAATCCAAAGCACTCGAACAGCCTTGCGAGCGATACCTAGAAACAGCTTAGTGGATTAGGAAGTCTTGGTTACTTTCCTCACTGAAGTTGAAGCAATTCTTGATTCTCAACCTCTTTGTACATGACCCTGATGATCAAGAACTACTGACACCGAACTATCTACTGTTGCGGAGAGCTGTCCACAACTTGCCAAATGGATCCTTTGTAAAGCAAGACTTATCCTCAAAAAAGAAATAGAGACAGGCACAGATTTTGGCTAATCACTTTTAGAAGAGGTGGTTGAAGGAATACATCTGGTCCTTGCAGGAGAGACAAAAGAAGCACAAGCCACGCCGGAATGTAGAAATCAGTTATTTGGTTCTTCATGTCGACGATTGCTTACTAAGGAGCTAGTGGTGAAAGTGGTGTTTTTCTTGTTTTTTACTTCTTTGACACTTTTGTATGATTGGCGTGTCACCCTGTTTTTATGAGAGAATTTGTTCGCAAATTTCTCAATAAACTCAATTAAAATAGTGACCTTCCCTCTACAAGTACTGTTTCAGAAAATAATTAAATCATTACTCGAACCTAACAATTACAAATTCCTTGGATATTTTGTCAATTCCAAGACTCTAAATGTAACGACTGCGTGAGTCTATAGCGAACAACTTGCTCAATATTGTTATAATTATGTACTTCTTCCTCACAAAAATGACCAGGCCTTAAAATGGCACCTAGGCTGGAGTTGACCTTTTTATAATTCAAACCTGCCTGCTTTTCTTATGTTAATGATGTTGCTCTCATTTTCATTAGTAGGAATTTACATAAAGTCTTTTATCAAAATAAGGTCAACTCCAGCCTCTCTTTTATACAAAGGTCAGGTAAATATGCACACAACTGTTAATGGTCGACTTCGTTTCCAGGCTCCTCTCTTCCTCACTAGAGAAAGTACCCTAGTTGCTAGATTTTGCAGATTCCAGAAAGATAATTGACGGGAGAGGAACGATGATTACATTTTTGTCTCCACGGAACTCATCTACTGAGCCCAGTAGGAAGTGGAAATTAAACATCACTTGGAGCAAGAACGTCTATTTATCTAAATCAAACTCAAGAAAAGATATCTAAGTCCTCTGCTCCCGTGCATATATGTTCGCGTCGGAAATTACTGGAAGTCTACTTAGAACGTGGGCGTCATTTGGTAAAGAAAGATAATTGGATTCTCCCTCCCTAAGATAGAACTAAATTTTACTGTTGACAAAATTAAGTTGGGGAGAGGACCCTGAAAGCGAGGATGTAAAATGGTATATTTGTAGATTAAATGCCAGAGGGTCTGAGAAAATACTCTCTTAATTTTCCGATTTCATACTTACTACTTGAGCAACTGCATGTTAATAACTTAATTTGGCATTAAAATTAAGACAGGCTCATTAGGCGCTCAATACACCGTATAAAATTATATGACTAAAAAATAAAGTGAGCGAATGTAGACAATGGTTAACATATATCAAATACTAGGTGTACAAATGAACCCACTGGGAACTCGGAAAAAATCCGAGCCCCAGATGGGATTCGAACCCACGACCCTCCGTGTCCTAGTACGGATGCTCTTACCGTACTAGAACACGGAACACAGAGGGTCGTGGGTTCGAATCCCATCTGGGGCGCGGATTTTTTCCGAGTTCCCAGTGGGTTCATTTGTAACACCTTGTATTTGATATATAAAAAATAAAGTCAAAGAAAAATCGCGTAATTTGCCGCGCAATTTGCTATCAATTCTGTGCTTTTTCCCCAATTTTTTACATGAAACATCAGAAGCCTTGGGTGAAGCCACTATTTCTGGCCTTACCTTTGCTGAACATGGCTTTAATTCACTGCGGTATTTATAGATCTTGTTATGAGATAATAAATCATTGGTGGCCAGATAACGCCAGCATTTTTGTAGTTGCACGGTTTGCCGGGTTTCGATGTCTTAGCAAACTAGTGAGATCAGTTGCAAAGTGCACAGCTTTCATTATTTATCAAGACCGGGGAGAAATATAGACGTAAATAAAACCATTACTCGAACGTGCCGCCCAATTAAGAATTCCTTCGATATAATTTCTTGCGTCATTGGCGCGCGCATTAGCTCGCCCACATTGATAAAATAGCGGCTTTTCACTGACACCGAGCTTAATCTGTCAAGGAATGGCTATTTTCTCCTAAACGACCACGGTGACTCCCTCTTTTTAATGGTGTTACGTTCTCGTAACAGGTACACGGAATACATATTTTAAGGAGAAAAAAGTTGGATAGTAGAAGTTGTAGTATTTACATATAAATGACGTGAAAACTGCATTTGGAGCCGGACACTGAGTGTGAGGTGATGATGTAGCGGCCCAGTTTGCTTACATTTCCTTTTTTTCTTTTTTGCAATATCGAGGAAATTGAGACCACTTTACTGAAAAATTATAACTATCCAGTGCATGAATATCAATTTTGCCAAGTTTGACAGAATCCTGGATATTATGTCATTTTCAAGGGAATTACCTTAAAACCGTGTACGGCCACAAAACGAACACTGTTGCCCCGGTTAAGAATGCAGATGGAACTCAGCTATTTACAGACATGCAATCGAAAGAAATTTCAGACAGATGGAAAGAGCATTTTCACCAGCTGCTGAATCAAGAAGGCAACGTAGACAATGATGCAACTGACCACCTAACTGCTCAAGCGACAATTATGCATTTGAATGATCCAATCACCATGGAAGAACTAAGGAAAGCTATAAAAGATGCTAACATTGGTAAAGCACCTGGTCTGGATGGCATACCAGCTGAAGTGCACTTGGTCAAACAGCTTGGGTAGACCCAAGGCTGGACTAATAATAGACCATTTTACAGTTCTGTGCTCAGTTACCACGCCTTTGAGGCTGGAGTTGACCTTGCTTTGATACAAACCTCGTTGCTTTTCATATGTAAATCATGTTGTTGTAATGCTAATGAATTTCAATTTACATATGAAAAGCAGTGAGGTTTGTATCAAAGCAAGGTCAACTCCATCCTCGCCTGTATTCAAAGGCCTGGTAACTGAGCACAAAACTGTAAAATGGTATATTAACTGGATCATTTTCTGTCTAATCCATTACAAGTGGGGCCCAATCCTCTCTGGGGTACCGCAGAGTACCAAACTGGGCCATGACTTTTTGAATTGATAATAAACGATTTACATCGGGAGGGGCTCCTGTTTAGATGTAACAACTCCACATTTATGGAAATTTGTTGATGACACAACAATATCCGAAGTCGTTCCGAAAGGGAATACCAGTAAGGCTCAGAGTATAGTTAATCAGGTTATTGAGTGGTCCCATGTGAACAGAGTGCAACTCAACCCTGATAAATGTAAGGAGCTCCGAATTTCGTTTGTCCGGAACCCAGTTGAACTGGATGCGGTTGTTATCGATAGAAAAGAAGTAGAAGTAGTAAGTAACGCCTCTCTCTTCGTCACTCGAGAAAGTATCCTTGTTGCGGCTCGTCAGGTGTCTGCTAGATTTTTGCAGATTCCAGAAAGATAATTAAAGGGAGGGGCATGATAATTTTTGTCTCCATTAAACTCACCTACTGAATGCGAATTTGATTTTTATACAAAGACACGTAACCAGGGAACTTCCTCGAGAGAGGAAGAGAGATCACAATGGAAACGAGGATGTAAAATGGTCTATTTTCAAATGAAATGCCTGGAGTCTGAGAAAACACCGTCCACATCTTCTGATCTAATACTTACTACTTAAGCAACTTCATTTTAGTAATTTAATTTTGCATTAAAATTAAGATGGACTTATAAGGCGCTCAATACACCGTAGATAAGCCCACTCATATTTCCGGTCACACACTGGACTTGATGATCACGCGCTGCTCGGACACTCTGATCGGCACTAAACCTCGACCAGATTATCTGTTCTCTGATCATTTCACGGTTACGTGCGATCTCATCCTTGGAAGACCAGCACCCAGTGTCAAAAAGGTAATTTATAGAAGGATCAAAGGAATTAACAAAGGTAAGTTCAAGGATGATATATTACGTTCCGATCTTTTTGAGAATTGCCCAGATACACTCGATGATCTAGTGCATTGTTATAATAAATCTCTGGCTGATGTGCTGGATAAACATGCTCCCATGCGCAAAAAGGTCATCAACGCGAGGCCATTAGTGCCGTGGTTCAATGAGGAGATTAAGTTGGCGAGGCGCGAAAAAGGAAAAGCAGAGCGAAAATGGAGACGCACTGGCCGCAGAGAGGACATGTTGGACTATAAGGCAAAAAAAAATTATGTAAATCAGATAATGAATGAAGCACGGATAACATTCTACCAAGACTTCATTGAGAAGAATAACACTGATCAGCGTAAATTATTCGTAGCTGCAAAAACTCTGCTCAATCAAGGCGACCAAAGGTCTGTCTTTCCTCCATGCGTCGACAAATTGAAATTCGCTAACCAAATGGGACAATATTTTGTAGACAAGATAAGGAACATTCACTCTAGGCTAGATAACTTGGCACTCACTTTACCCATCGATCCGCATGACAGTGGCGCAGATGTGCAGCCTACTGTTGCTCAGTTTAATGCTTTTACGGCACTCAGTGAGAGACCCCATCTATTTACTGCATAAATATCAAGTTTGCCAAGTTTGACAAAAATCTGGATACGACGTCAATTTCAAGGGAATTACCTTAAAACTGTGTACGGCCCCAAAACGAACGCTGTTGCCCCAGTTAAGAATGCAGATTGAACTCAGCTATTTAGAGACATGAAAGAAATATCAGACAGATGGAAAGAGCATTTTACCAACTGCTGAATCAAGAAGGCAACGTAGACAATGATGCAACTGACCACCTTACTGCTCGAGAGACAATTGTGCATTTGAATGATCTAATTACCATGGAAGAACTAAGGAAAGCTGTAAAAGCTGCTAACAATGGTAAAGCGCCTGGTCTAGATGGCATACCAGCTGAAGTCATAAAACATGGCGGTGATGGTCTACTACAACTACTGCTTCCCGTAAAGTGCACTAGGTCAAACTGCTTGCGTAGATCCAAGGCTGGACTAACTGCACACCTAAGAACGTGCAACACGCAACACCGGCGCTAATTACTCTCGGCTCAGTCAACATCAAAATCGATTAACTGCCGGAGAGGTAGAGCATTAAATTAGCATCGACCAGGTCATGGGCTCGAATGCAGTTGGAGACACCTGAATTGTCAACATGAGTCAATTGCTTCAATTTTCCAGATAATCGCGAGGATCATTTGTCTCTTTCCGAAGCTATTGTGATGGAAAGCATTCCCAGAAGCTGATGAGACTAGTGTAACCGCACTTGCAGATCTGGGTAATATCACGCAACCCACAGGAAAGACCGCTGCCGGAATTGAGATATTACTCTGCCTGCTGTACCAGCCTAAGACACTTATTTCCAATGTTAAAGACCAATGCAATGCTCCATCTAATTAATAAGTAAGGTTCCAGTAGTGGATGTCAATGTCGCGAAGCGGGACTTAAGTGTACCGATCTTCGCAGCTGCAATGATGCTGAAGATGATGGATCGGAAGCTCTGATAATAATGCTGATGACGATCATCATGAGTTATCTGATGTTGATAATGTTGATGATGATCATAATCTACGAGGATGATGATGAAGATGTGGAGGAGGAAGACGAGGGAGATTCACAGGATACCTTTCATCCTTGTCAAGAGGTTGTGAAAACAACACTGCATTTGGCAGAATTGACTTAGCTGTAAAAAGTAAGCGGTGCAAAATATGCCACAAGATATTTTAGGAAAAAAGGCTCCTTTGCATGTTATAGTGGACACGAGATCAGATCTTCTACTGTTATGTTACAGAGTTGTCTGAGTTACACTCCAATAGATAGTAAAAGTAATGTTGGGAAAATATGTCGACACAAACAATTATTACATTCATTATGTGAGACAGCATTACTGTGATTCAAAAATCATATTTACAAGTTCCAGCGATTTTCTTTGCTTTTTTTTTAATTTGCGACAATTTGAAAACGTAGTTAAAGTGTGGTTTTCTGTTTGACAAATTGTCAAAAATTTGCTCCGAGGCCAAGCAACGGTGAAGACCTAAAACGAATTCAATTGGCATCAAACTTAACACAAAATAAGAACAATCATTCTCTTCCATTCCTATCTAGATACTTTTTATGGACATGTTAAAATTGTGATTTGCAAAGCTCCTTAAAGGACATTCTCAAAGTACGCATAACATGCTGGCGGAAAATGGGTGATACTTAACGCGATAAAAATGTACATGGTATGTAATTCTTAGACTTTTATGCTTCATATTCTTCAACTATTGCTATTATTCGTTTTCTGCGTAAGGTTTGTGCTCGAACTCGCAACGCTTCCCTCCGAAAATAGCAAAAATGTTTGTAACGTGAGCGACGTAAATCACGCAAAATTTAAACGCAAACTGATGCTAATTCTTCATATAAAATCGTTGAACTGACTAATCTTCGGCTTGTAGCTTGACAGGCTTTAAAAAATACGAAGTAATCCTTCAGAAGTATATATATGTTATTCACCGGCCGGCAGGTCGGTATTGGGAAAAACTGTGCCCGAGATCTCGAGTACGGCCCGAGGCCGCAGGCTAAAGGCCGTACTCGAGACAGAGGGCACAGTTTTTCCCAATACGGACCGACCAAAGCCGGTAAATAACATTTTTATTTATTTCAAATTTTATTTTTAGAAGGTAGGAGAAACTATTAAGAAAAACATTGAAATGGCTTCTTCTACATTTCGCTAAGTTTGTTGACTTTTGAAAGCGAAACTTCACACAGTGTAAGAATATTCCTGACCAATTCATTTTATTGTACATTTGTTACTGCTCTATTGCAAAAAACAATTAAGACAAATTGAAACCTCGCTCTTTCAAGTCGCAACTTCACTCTGCGCTTAGCGTAGTTGGTTACCATGGTCGTTTGCAGGAGATAGGAAAATACTGCCCGCTCCCGGAAGCAATCAGATTGCAGGATTCTCAGGATACCGCCCGCTCACAATCAAAGAAATAAATAATAAAAGTTACTGAAAATCGTATTTGTGGACAAAACAAATTTGAATTAATACTCGTTTATGCAAGTGACTTTTCTACCACGATTTCAAAACTGAACTTAATACAGCATTAAATATGTTTAGTTTTCTGCCAAAAGACATCGTGATTTACACGATAATTTAATATTTTAGGTACAAGAAATGTACTCCAATGCAATGCGAAATGTATTGAAAAATATTTTTGTATTTTTTTAGACTAGTGTTTCTTTTTTCGTTTTTCTTTTTTTTTTCTTTTTTTTAACGCACACAGTATCAGTTTCACTGAAATGCATGAACGACTTGGACGAAGATTTCGCTTTTAAAAGGTAGTAGTAGAGCAAAAATATGACAGAATTTTAAACCAAATCAGTATACATATGTTACAAAATCGGAACGCATTGCGTACGTGTGGTAGTGCAGTAACACAGCGCTTTATTCAGTATTGTCAAGTGAGCTGCGTTTTGTCTTCCACGAGATTCAAGTTGTCTTTGAGTAATAGGTAGCCGTAATAGTACACGATATTGTTTTAGTATCGTAAATCATTATAGTACCATGGTAGATGTCTTAGATAAATAGTCCCTGAGAAGACAAGTGGAAATACTAAACCCAGAAAGATTGAAGAAGATAAAAAGGAAGCGAGAAACATTGGCTTCGAGGCTGCCATGTTGATCATTCTCAAGTTCCCTTACAACTTTTTTTTCGCAACAAGGTTAAACGTGCGCTCTGCGCTTAAGGCAATATTTCACTAAAGTTAGAACAGAATAGAATAGAATAGAATAGAACTTTAATAGGATCATCCTCGAAAGGTTTTTCAGACACTATTTACAATGACTTGAATACGTTAAAATACTAAATTACTTAGGTTGTAAATAATGAATAAAAGAATTCGTGGTAACATTATAAAAAAGGCCCGCTCTGTAAGTTGCCCTTTTATAGCTTGCTTGAAAGACTGCAAGGAAACACATTGCTTTATGTCATTATCTAAGTTGTTTGAAATACTAGTTCCTCTATATGCGAATGTGCGTTGGCCGGTAACAGTTCTATACAAAGGTATATGTAATAAATCACGATCGCGGGTGTAGCAGGCATGGATACTAGAGCGTTTAGTGAATTTATCTTCCACATTTAGGTGCGAAACCATTAAGACATAACGCCAAAAATTTTTGTGGTTGTCTTTTTTTTCCGGATTTTGACGTCTTAGCAAACTAGTGACATTACTAGCAAAGTGCACAGCTTTCACACAACAAAAGGAAAAATAATAATAATAATAATAATAATAATAATAATAACAATAACAAGAACTTTATTTACACTGAGTGCGACCCAACAAAGTTTTTTTTTAAACTGTCTGCTAATCAGGATGTGTGAATTTGATTGACAGTCACACCTCCTTGCAAAGTTCGCACAGTTGTAAGAATCACCAGTTGTGCATCAAAGTGGCCTACTAATTCTTTTGTATGGTCTGAAAGCAACTTAGCGATCTACCCTGTGTCCATGATTAAAATTTAGTTTCATGGAAGGTCCGAAGTTTGCGACCCGTGATCTAAACCTAAAGGACTCTTTATCTGAAGCTAATTGAGCGTTTTGTGTGGAGCCCACGTGAGATAAAGATATTTAATTTTGGGTTGACTCTGGCTCTCCGTGACTAATTGTATTTCTGCACGCGCCGTCACTAATCTGAAGTGATTGTGGAACCCTAGAAGTCATAGCGTGGACGTCAATTTCACCTTACTTCGTGTAATCACCCATCTACTCGCCGAACTACAGGATTTATCTGCCTCGATTTGCAAGTGTATTCAATTCTCTTGAAACTATAAGCTAAAAACAAATCAACGCAAAGGTTGACGGGAACATTAAGAAATTAAATTTAGCGGCACAAGGAAAGAAAACATAATAGAGCTAGCAGAAGGGTTGGTTATGGTGATCGCCTTAAGGAAGACCCACATTGAAAGTTAGGCGGCTTAGAAAGTTCTGCCTTGGCTTCCCCGACCCATGACACTAAACTAAACTGTTTTATCGACAGAACTCGTGGTTTGGCGGGGACTGATTGCCTTCTTTTACCAGAGAATCTGTACCCGGATCATCCTCCAGAAATTTGTCACGAGTCAGATTTTGTAGGCACAGCTTCAGTGTTTTAACTTCTTTATTCTGGCGTGAGACTTCAGCACTCTGCCGTTGCCGGCAGCCACCTCCGTCATCAAACTACTAAAAA
>NW_027179785.1:500000-512500 GCF_036669935.1 Montipora foliosa
GTGGAGAAAATGAAAATTTATCCTCAAGTGCTGACGACCTCTATAAAACCTCGAATTCCGCTATTTCACGTTGTTGTTTTGCTGACGACGGCAAAGAAATGAACAAACGTGAAAAACGCACGTGCAGGGCGTGCAAAGCTATTGTTTTTGCCCACAAAATATGCAAATTTGTGACGTTCTCATAGCCGTAGCCGTTGTCTTTGCTAAGCTCTCTAATCTTTTCAATTTTTAGCTCAAGAACGAGTCATCAAGGGCTAATTTGAATAAAAAGGAAAGAATATTTAAATGACGTCCATTTTGGAATGAGGTCTATTTAACTCAGCTGTGTGAATCACTTTGTAACAAAGTTACACATTTATTTGTGTCATATTCAGTTAATAGTGTATTTAAGGCAATCCACTTACAAGGAAATTAGACGTGTGAGTCCTGAGAAAGTGCCATTTTGGAGTTGAGTTATTTCATTCTCCCTAAGATATCTTGAAATGAGAATAACATTAGAAATAAGCACTAAATTCAAATTAAAGAAGAACAATGCAATTAATACCATTTTAGTTTTAATTGCATGCCGTTTTGTTCTTAGCATTCCCGGATCGTGGTTGTACTCGATTCTATTTAGACAAGAGCAGTAAAATTAATCCCATTTGTCCCAAAAGGAGTCCGTGAACTACTCAGACCGATCAAATCAAAGAAAAAATGGAAAACTGTGGATTTGCTAGTTTTATGGAAAACAATAGAAAAATATAAAAGAAAAAATAGGATTTTACTGACCAAATGCAGTCTAAAGTCATGCATTGCTTTATTGAGTGTTGATGAAGAAAGCTCACTGTACCGCGATCATAAAGACAAAAACGAATTATCTCAGCATGGAAATAGGAATTCATAAACTTTCTTAATGTCCTGTTTTTATTTACTTAGTAGATATAATTACCATTCCGTTGGAGATACTGTCATTTCGTTGAGTCGAAAATCCATGTTTGTCAGCAACAATTATTATGATTGTTTTATGTGCTTCTTCATTAGAAGAAGGGATCTTGGCTAAGATCAAATCAAAGATTCCACAGAAAGAACCAAAATGACAGACTAGAATAACATTTGGTTATTATCTTAAAAGGCTAAGGTTCAAATGCACTTTCATTTTTGACCTGAAAGGGTTCATTACTGTAAAGACTTTATTTAACTTAGCCGTGTGAGTCACTTTGTAACTAAGTCGCACAATTATTTGTGGTGTGGAGAGGCACAAAGCCATGTCATATTTTGAAAGTGTATTTAGGGCAATATACTTACAGCCAATGCAGACCCGTGAGTCCTGAGAAAACGTTTTCTGCGAGTTGACTTATTTTATTTTTATCAAGATATCTAGAAATGAACACAAAATTAGAAATAAGTAGGAAATCTGAATTAAACAAGAACATTAAAATCAATGTCATTTTAGTTTTAATTGCCGTTTCCTTCTCAGAATTTACTGATCGTCGTTGTACTCGGTTCTACTTAGACAAGAGCAGGAAAGGTAATCCCAATTGTCCTAAAAGGAATCCGTGAACGACTCAGAGCAATGAATGAAAAAGAAAAAATGAATAACAGTGGATTTGCTAGTTCTATGGAAAACATTAGGAAAAATCAAAAACAAAATTTTGTGTATTAATGACCAAATGCAGTTTAAAGACATGCACTGTTTTTTCGAGCTTTGATAAGGAAAGTTCGCTGTATTGTGATCATAAAAAAAAGGAAGTGTTCTAGCATGGAAACAGGAATTAACAGAGTTCCATAAGATCCTGATAGTTCTAAAAGTGGAGGACCCCTAGAACTATAAAATAATTTTTTGTACTCGTATTTCTGAAACTTTCACCTCTCATCTCTATAAAAATTAAGATTTGAATTGTTTCCGGGAATTTCCGAGGTTAAAATAGTTTAAAACCGACATTTCGACCAGTTTTACTGGTCTTCTTAAGGTTGTTTAGAAAATGTTACCAATATGGCGGATCATTTTTGGTCCTTCCGCTTGGGTCAGTCTTAATTTAGTGGAGAAAATGAAAATTTATCCTCAAGTGCTGACGACCTCTATAAAACCTCGAATTCCGCTATTTCACGTTGTTGTTTTGCTGACGACGGCAAAGAAATGAACAAACGTGAAAAACGCACGTGCAGGGCGTGCAAAGCTATTGTTTTTGCCCACAAAATATGCAAATTTGTGACGTTCTCATAGCCGTAGCCGTTGTCTTTGCTAAGCTCTCTAATCTTTTCAATTTTTAGCTCAAGAACGAGTCATCAAGGGCTAATTTGAATAAAAAGGAAAAAATATTTAAATGACGTCCATTTTGGAATGAGGTCTATTTAACTCAGCTGTGTGAATCACTTTGTAACAAAGTTACACATTTATTTGTGTCATATTCAGTTAAAAGTGTATTTAAGGCAATCCACTTACAAGGAAATTAGACGTGTGAGTCCTGAGAAAGTGCCTTTTTGGAGTTGAGTTATTTCATTCTCCCTAAGATATTTTGAAATGAAAATAACATTAGAAATAAGCACTAAATTCAAATTAAAGAAGAACAATGCAATTAATACCATTTTAGTTTTAATTGCATGCCGTTTTGTTCTTAGCATTCCCGGATCGTGGTTGTACTCGATTCTATTTAGACAAGAGCAGTAAAATTAATCCCATTTGTCCCAAAAGGAGTCCGTGAACTACTCAGACCGATCAAATCAAAGAAAAAATGGAAAACTGTGGATTTGCTAGTTTTATGGAAAACAATAGGAAAATATAAAAGAAAAAATAGGATTTTACTGACCAAATGCAGTCTAAAGTCATGCATTGCTTTATTGAGTGTTGATGAAGAAAGCTCACTGTACCTCGATCATAAAGACAAAAACGAATTATCTCAGCATGGAAATAGGAATTCATAAACTTTCTTAATGTCCTGTTTTTATTTACTTAGTAGATATAATTACCATTCCGTTGGAGATACTGTCATTTCGTTGAGTCGAAAATCCATGTTTGTCAGCAGCAATTATTATGATTGTTTTATGTGCTTCTTCATTAGAAGAAGGGATCTTGGCTAAGATCAAATCAAAGATTCCACAGAAAGAACCAAAATGACAGACTAGAATAACATTTAGTTATTATCGTAAAAGGCTAAGGTTCAAATGCACTTTCATTTTTGACCTGAAAGGGTTCATTACTGTAAAGACTTTATTTAACTTAGCCGTGTGAGTCACTTTGTAACTAAGTCGCACAATTATTTGTGGTGTGGAGAGGCACAAAGCCATGTCATATTTTGAAAGTGTATTTAGGGCAATATACTTACAGCCAATGCAGACCCGTGAGTCCTGAGAAAACGTTTTCTGCGAGTTGACTTATTTTATTTTTATCAAGATATCTAGAAATGAACACAAAATTAGAAATAAGTAGGAAATCTGAATTAAACAAGAACATTAAAATCAATGTCATTTTAGTTTTAATTGCCGTTTCCTTCTCAGAATTTACTGATCGTCGTTGTACTCGGTTCTACTTAGACAAGAGCAGGAAAGGTAATCCCAATTGTCCTAAAAGGAATCCGTGAACGACTCAGAGCAATGAATGAAAAAGAAAAAATGAATAACAGTGGATTTGCTAGTTCTATGGAAAACATTAGGAAAAATCAAAAACAAAATTTTGTGTATTAATGACCAAATGCAGTTTAAAGACATGCACTGTTTTTTCGAGCTTTGATAAGGAAAGTTCGCTGTATTGTGATCATAAAAAAAAGGAAGTGTTCTAGCATGGAAACAGGAATTAACAGAGTTCCATAAGATCCTGATAGTTCTAAAAGTGGAGGACCCCTAGAACTATAAAATAATTTTTTGTACTCGTATTTCTGAAACTTTCACCTCTCATCTCTATAAAAATTAAGATTTGAATTGTTTCCGGGAATTTCCGAGGTTAAAATAGTTTAAAACCGACATTTCGACCAGTTTTACTGGTCTTCTTAAGGTTGTTTAGAAAATGTTACCAATATGGCGGATCATTTTTGGTCCTTCCGCTTGGGTCAGTCTTAATTTAGTGGAGAAAATGAAAATTTATCCTCAAGTGCTGACGACCTCTATAAAACCTCGAATTCCGCTATTTCACGTTGTTGTTTTGCTGACGACGGCAAAGAAATGAACAAACGAGAAAAACGCACGTGCAGGGCGTGCAAAGCTATTGTTTTTGCCCACAAAATATGCAAATTTGTGACGTTCTCATAGCCGTAGCCGTTGTCTTTGCTAAAGCTCTCTTAATCTTTTGAATTTTCAGCTCAAGAACGAGGCATCAAGGGCTAATTTGAATAAAAACGAGAAAATATTTAAATGACGTCCATTTTGGAATAAGGTCTATTTAACTAAGCTCTGTGAGTCACTTCGTAACAAAGTTACACAGTTATTTGTGTCATATTCAGTTAAAAGTGTATTTAAGGCAATCCACTTTCAAGGAAGTTAGACGTGTGAGTCCTGAGAAAGTGCCTTTTTGGAGTTGAGTTATTTCATTCTCCCTGAGATATCTAGAAATGAAAATAACATTAGAAATAAGCACTAAATTCAAATTAAAGAAGAACAATGCAATTAATACCAGTTTAGTTTTAATTGCATGCCGTTTTGTTCTTAGCATTCCCGGATCGTGGTTGTACTCGATTCTATTTAGACAAGAGCAGTAAAATTAATCCCAATTGTCCCAAAAGGAGTCCGTGAACTACTCAGACCGATCAAATCAAAGAAAAAATGGATAACTGTGGATTTGCTAGTTTATGAAAAAAAATAGGAAAATCTTAAAGAAAAAATAGGATTTTACTGACCAAATGCAGTCTAAAGTCATGTATTGCTTTATTGATTGTTGATGAAGAAAGCTCACTGTACCGCGATCATAAAGACAAAAACGAATTATCTCAACACGGAAATAGGAATTCATAAACTTTCTTAATGTCCTGTTTTTATTTACTTAGTAGATATAATTACCATTCCGTTGGAGATACTGTCATTTCGTTGAGTCGAAAATCCATGTTTGTCAGCAGCAATTATTATGATTGTTTTATGTGCTTCTTCATTAGAAAAAGGGATCTTGGCTAAGATCAAATCAAAGGTTCCACAGAAAGAACCAAAATGACAGACTAGAATAACATTTAGTGTTTATCTTAAAGGGCTAAGGTTCAAATGCACTTTAATTTTTGACCTGAAAGGGTTCATTACTGTAAAGACGTTATTTAACTTAGCCGTGTGAGTCACTTTGTAACTAAGTCGCACAATTATTTGTGGAGTGGAGAGGTGCAAAGCTGTGTCATATTTTGAAAGTGCATTTAGGTCAATATACTTACAGCCGATGCAGACCCGTGAGTCCTGAGAAAACGTTTTCTGCGAGTTGACTTATTTTATTTTTATCAAGATATCTAGAAATGAACACAAAATTAGAAATGAGTAAGAAATCTGAATTAAACAAGCACATTAAAATCAATGTCATTTTAGTTTTAATTGCCGTTTCCTTCTCAGAATTCACTGATGGTCGTTGTACTCGGTTCTACTTAGACAAGAGCAGGAAAGTTAATCCCAATTGTCCTAAAAGGAATCCGTTAATGACTCAGAGCAATGAATGAAAAAGAAAAAATGGATAACAGTGGATTTGCTAGTTCTTTGGAAAACATTAGGAAAAATCAAAAACAAAATTTATTGTATTAATGACCAAATGCAGTTTAAAGACATGCATTGTTTTTTCGAGCTTTGATAAAGAAAGTTCGCTGTATTGTGATCATAAAAAAAGGGAAGTGTTTTAGCTTGGAAACAGGAATTAACAGAGTTTCATAACATCCTCATAGTTATAAAAGTGGAGGACGCTTAGAACTATTAAAAAAAAATTTGCACTCGTATTTCTGAAACTTTCACCTCTCTTCTCTATAAAATTTAAAATTTGAATTGTTTGCGGGAATTTCCGAGGTTAAAATAGTTTAAAACGGACTTTTCGACCAGTTTTACTGGTCATCTGCTGCTTGTTTAAACATTCAATATGGCAGATCGTTTTTGATCCTTCCACTTGGTGACCACACATGACGTATTATGACTATTACACAATGTGTAAATGATGCAACCTCGTTCCCAGGACCTTTTCCCTGGCTTGGGGGTGGGGCGGGAAAATGCCCTGGGATCGCCCAGTGAATCCTTTATATTGATTGGTTGATCGTTTTTAAATAATTTATGCGAAACTTGGCGAAATAAAGCTAATTTATGCATTATGCCGAAATCAAAATGGCGGAAACTATGTCCACTCCGACGAAGGTTTCTCCTCGAAATCCAGCTTGCCGACTCTGTGGTGATTTTCATGAGAGTCGCTATATGCTACGAATATTCAGCAAAGCTGGTTCAGGAAAAGATCTGTGTGCCAAAGTCCATAAAACCTGTGGCATAAAAATTTCGGAGGACGATACAAGATCAAAGGTCTTGTGTAGGAGTTGTGTTTCATTCGTAAACAAGATGGAACAGTTTATTCAGAGAGCTCAATCCATAGAGAATACGCTGTCGGATCAAAGCGCAGAATATGCTGTCAAGCGAAGCGTACAGCTTTCACCTTCTTCGCTTCAGCCGTCGAAGCGTTTATCAAGGATTACAATTTAAGATATTTTGATGTTGTAATCATCAGCGAAGTTCAATTCAGTTAATTCAGCACAGATATAAACAAAAAAAGAACAAAATGTTTAAAGAAACTGATCAATGTCATGGTAACAACAGAATTTAATTAAATAACAATAGTGTATTTTAAGAGAGTAATTCAAAGTTTGCAGTGTTTACAATAATTTTGATCACGATGTTCTGATCATGAGCAGGGTTCATTTCAGTGCTACATAATTATAGTATTGTGCTCAGATACTGTTCAGTGTCATGGTAACAACAGAAAAAATGAAATATTAATAGCGTGTTTTCAGAGAGTAAATCCAGATATATATACAGCAGTTCACAATATTTACAATTTGTGATGATGTTCTGATCGTCATCAGAGTTCATTTCAGTTCTACATACAGTTGTATAGTACTAAGCTCAGATACTGATCAGTGTCATGGTAACAACAGAAATAATTAAATATCAATAGTGTGTTTTCAAAGAGTAAATCCAGATATATCTACAGCAGCTCACAGTATTTACAATTGTTATGATGATGTTCTGATCATCTCCAGAGTTCATTTCAGTTCTACACATATTATTGTGCCCAGATACTGATCAGTGTCATGGTAACAACAGAAAAAATTAAATATCAATGGTGTGTATAAAGAGAGTAAATCCAGATACGGTATATCTACAGCAGCTCACAGTATTTACAATTATTATGATGATGTTCTGATCATCTCCAGAGTTCATTTCAGTTCTACACATATTATTATATTTTTCTTCATGCGACTCCTCTGGGGGGCATGAAACTGTGCAAACAGTCTTGCACTGGGTTCTGATGTTTCTCCAACGCACTGTTTGTCTTTCAATACTCTTTCAAATAAGCCATAAGCATATCCACAGTATTTCAGTTTTAAATAAATGATTGTCATTGGGTAGTTTTCTCTTTGAATTGCCAGTTCATTGGCAATGGGTACAAGGATTTTGTCGTAGCTCTGGATGGGCGAATACAATTGAAGTGTTACCATTAACCACATCTTGAGGAAACTTCGTTGAATCCGGGACCACGTGCTCGCTTGGTTCTTGATTTCCGAACAAGTTATCGGCGGGTTCCTTCTCGTATACAGCAAGCTGTAAGACATCAGCGGTTATCCTTCGAGCTTTTAAGACTTTCAGCTGATCTTCAATGGTGGAATTTAATGGACATACCACAATAACTATGTTCTTGGTGGTCTTCACAGGAATGAAATGAGGTAGAAGGTGAAAGAGCATTGACTTGCCAAATCCAGTAGGTAGGACTCCAATGACATCCTGACCTTCCAGCATATATTCGAAACACTTCATTTGAAGAGGTTTTAAATTTAAAGAAGGAAAATTACCGTTATTTAAAGAAAATTCGATTCGACGAAGCACCGACAAAAAGTTTGAATACTCGAATAGGCCGCCATCTTGAAAGTTCCGTTTAACGTATGATAATTTAGCACACCCAAGAAATTTGGGTGTTCTGAGATCACGTGACCAGCCGATCCCAGGGCCTTTTCCCGCCCCACCCCCAAGCCAGGGAAAAGGTCCTGGGAACGAGGTTGCCGTCCTTGCCGTAAACTGATATCACAGTGTGATCATTCACCGCTGGTCATACGTATGGAGGCACAGAAAAATGTCATTTCGGCCCGGGACAGAAAAGAATCAAGTGTATACATGAATTTTTTATCCCGGGATGACATTTTGTCCCGGTGCTGAAGACCGGGATGAAATCGTCCCGGCATGAACAAATTTCACCCCGGGATCATATAAACACCAAAAGCCAAATGACCAGACATCGAGGTGAGACTCATCCCGGGATGAAACTCGTCCCGCCCGGGATGAGTTCTCTCATGTAAACAGCACCTAAGTCTAAGCACCCACTTTAACAGTTAGCTTTCAATAAATGCGTCGCTACGTCGTTTAAGGTTAGGATTAGAACTTTTAATAACAATTCTGAGAAGACCCCCGTATGAATATCAATTATAGGTCGGTGTATGCCAATCGCCTCTTGTTTGTGAATAATTGTTGCATAAATTGAGTTTGGTAAAGGACGTAAAAAATTCACCTAAATGCGCAGTACATAGGCTTAAAGAAATATTGTCGGCTTCCCAAGTTAACTGCATTTTACACCGGAATGACTAAAAAGCAAGAAACTGCTCTCGTGATATTAAATTTCAACCCACGTATGCAAATAGTTAAAATTTGCACAACACAATAATTCCACAAAGGCAGAAAAATCTCACAAAAACCATTTCCAGTCCATAAATTTATTGAAACAAACAAAATATTTGCTATTAGAGGCCTTCTAATTTCATTCTGTGCGTACAAACAAGTAACACATTTCGTGTCAAAAACCATACGAAACCAAGAGATTCATAATCTCTTGACGAAACTAAATACATTTCTCAGAGGAGTTTAGGAACGAACTCTCTTCTAAAGAACCTTTCCCTTGAATAATGAAGCACAAAATGGACAACAAGCTTTCTTTCAAAGAATTCTTCACTAACGAGAATTAGTCAAATTACCAATGTGTTTTTTCTTTTTGCCAGAAAGCACAGACTGTTCACATGCTAAAGTTAGCAAACATGCATGTGTCCTCTGACAGCTGTACGTTCCAGTTGATATCATTGTTAAAACAAACCACGCCGCTGTTATCTTTAGTTGCCTATGAAGATTCACGATCGTGTTCAGCTACCATTCTCAGAAAATACATAAGGAGAACAGAATCTTTAAGAGGGTCAGAATCACAACTTAAGATAAGTTATACCAAGCCTCACAGTTCCACAGCCCTAGGGCTGCTGCATTATCCGCAGCCAGTAGTTTCGGTAGATGAACTATTGAAAACAGCAGATTGGTCTTCAGAATCCACCTTTTCCAGGGTTTATTAGAAGCCTCTACTTTAGAAGCCACTATTTGGGCCTAGTGTGCAATTGACAACTGAAAATGCACTTAAGTGTAATGCGGTTCATAGGAAAATAAAAGTATGGTTAGAGTCAGATGTGTGGTTTTTCTTCTCTTACTGCACGTAGATTGCTTCGAAATCTCATGGGATCTTTGGGTATGGAAGCCAGGTCCCTTTTTGCTCTCAGGTATTCACGGGTCCTTACCTTACACAATTACGAGATTACGTGAAATTGACTTGAAGTCACGTGCGATCGCGTAATTTGCTCATTCCTGCGTAATCCCACTTTTGCACTCTATTTGAAAACTACACAGATATTAGCGATATTGTTTCGTAAGTAAACTCTTTGAAAACAGTTCAAAACACGCCATTTATATCGACGTCGATTTATGGATACTCTAAAAATGAGCGATCAGGCCTTGGATGCGCAGGGAGCTCGAGTATTGTACTGGTTTCAAATGTAAAGCACTTATAATAACAATTGGCTCATGAAAACTGGCCGATTGTAGTCCGTGAAATATGTGTTACGAGACAGATTTTGTAGCGAGAGCTTCTATGGTTTAACTTCATTATTCTGGCTTGGAACTTCAGCACTCTGCCGTTGCTGGCAGCCAACGCTGTCATCAAAATGCTAAAAGCTGACGTTCAAATATGCATTTGCTGAGCTGTGATTGGCTAATCAATACATTTCCTTCCAAGAATAAAGGACAACAAGGTGACAGCCTGGACGTATGATTAGGTTCCCAGGGCGTAGCACCTGAACTAGTCAAATAAGTGAGTGCTACAAGGTTCTCCTGAGTAAAGTACTTTCGAGAGTAAGCTATCAGGGCCAAATACAGCTATAGCTGGTAAAAGAGTTTGAAAAGTTACAGAAACGTGATCATAAAACTCTCAGCAACAAAGGCGGGAAAGCTAGTGGTAAATACTTGGGGTAGACACTTCAGCCTAGATAAGTGCGAGTTAATTAAATTGTTGGATTAACTGATAGCTGCAGAAACCGAAGTTTCCACGGTCCTTTAAACCAACGCGTGCGGGCTACCGCGGGAAAGCTAACCCTACAGATAACTACGCTAAGATAACTAACATGGTCGGTCTTACAAACTCATCAGTCCTCGTATTTCCAAAAATATTGACGGAAATTCGGCATTCCCTTAATGCATTTTTCTGAGAAAAAGTTACTTATATTAACTTCTAGGGACGAGGTTGTTTGCGACACTTGACTTGGTTTGCACGCTTCACTTTCCCATCTTCGTTCTTAGCACCGTGTATTTAGTACGCTTGCATACAATGAAGCCGTCTTAAAAATATTGCCTAAAATATTAGAAAATATGCTTTAACATATGTCCTAAGTATAGTTAATTCCGCCTCCTCATGTACACCGTACAAATTGCATTCCTTTTAGTTGTGGTTTTGAAGGTTTTCTAATTTAAAAAATGAATAAAGTCAAGCACTAAGAAACAGCAACAAGGTTTACACTTGAGAGGGGGGCTATCTCAAAAGTGACGCTACCTTCCCAACACTTTTGTCCAGGATTGTCTGAAAACAATTGTAAACAGATTTCGTCGTAAAACACAACATTTACGGAAGATACGAAGTTGTTATTCTCCATAATTACGGTTCGATGGATTATCTTTATCGTTGTTGTTATTGGGCACCATTTTCAGAAAGTGGTATATGCCACATCCACAAAGGCGCTTTTCCGAGGGCAAATTTTGCATATCTAACAACAGCAAATGGAGATATGGTACGGCTCACTAGGAATTATTGTTATTCATTTCGTAAACATTCCAACATTATCATTTGCGAGATTACCCAAAAGTAATATATAGATCGCGATCGACCTTATTTGAGCCTGATTTCAGCAATAACTTGAACAAAACACATCGAACTCCGAATATGTTGCCACTTCTTCGAGTGTTTTGGTTAAAGGAATGAAACCACGTTTAGAAAATCGCGTGTATAGCAGTTCGACCTTTTTCAGACAATCCTGGTCAAAAGTTGTTGGGAAGGTTGTGCGCATCACTTCACTTCACACCTAATTCGATTATCCTAACTATTGGCTGAACTAAATGGGAAATAGCATGCTCTTGTGGCCCCCCTCCCCCATATTCAATGTTGGAAGAAAAGTCAGAAAAGTCACCATTTTCTTTAGTGCAAAATCCAACATTGATGAGGGGGGAAAGGGGGCTATCTCAGAGGTGACGCTACCTTCCCAACACTTTTGTCCAGGATTGTAGATATAGTCCGCCTGCGCGATGGCTGCCACAAGCTTGTTCTGATATTTCGCAGTTTTACAGGGATTGCTGCACCCCTGTCCGATTGGCTAGAATCTTACACACTCTGTAATTGGACATTTACTTACTCAACAAATGACGCAATCCTTTTAATGAAACGCTGGAAAGAGAATTCAATGGCCTAAAAGATCAGTTTTAAATTGATTGTCTTCTATCTGAGCAGGAAAACTCGCTGTGGGAATTTCTTGTATGAAGAAATGTATTTGTCACTCTGACAATCCGAAAACCGAGAACACTAGAAATATTTATGAAATGTTGTTGTGTTTTAGATATAAAGCCAATCTAGCGCGAGAAAACTAAACTGCAACCAGTAGCGATAATTAGTTTGTGGTTTCATGTCGCTTCTGATTGGTTGCTGCGCAATGGGAAATATCAAAATCAAATCAACGTGTTAATGTTTTTTTTTTTTTGATCCGCACGTGCTACGGCAGGTCTTTGATCACTAGTTGTTAGCGATCCATCGCAAAGGCAAATTCGAACTCTCAATTTCGGTGATTGTGTCAAAAAGTTTCCATCTCTTTGCAACCAATACTCTACTCATGATTCTTTTCTAGAACGAGACGACATAACCTGCAATAAACAAAATAATAAAACATCGCCTTTTAAGTTTTGACCTTTTGGCTGTTAAAATGCAAAGCACTTTTTCTGTCGTGCAAATAACGGATGCGTGACTTGTCAAGTAA
>NW_027179785.1:517500-520000 GCF_036669935.1 Montipora foliosa
TTGTCTTTTAAGCAAATATAACTGGTGTGAAGATATTTCCACAGCCCTGAAGATCGTTTCTAAGGTTTTCTATTTGTCAGTTTTGTGACCTCAAGTCTGATTATATCCACTGTGACATAGACATTTTTCCTGACCATAGAAAATTTCTAGCTTTCTCCTGCGTTTTTGGGGTCCGAAAAGTTCAAATATTTTCAGTTTGTAATTTTGCCTTTCGGCTTACCCTCCGCTCTGTATTTTTTTCTAAGTTACTCAAGTCTTTATTGACTTAGAAGAAAAGGTATTTCCATTGTCTTTTTACCTCGATGACGGCTTTGGAGCGAGATCGGAACTAACAATAACGAAGACAAGATCAGTAGTTTGTCAGTTAACACTAACTTGCTTTAGCGTTGTTTTGTTGTTAATGAGGAAAAGTCCCAAAGGGAACCAACGCAAGTTATCACTTGGTTGGGTATTGTACTGGATACTTATGAAGGTTCAGAGTGTATGTCTGTTACTGAGAGCAGAATCTTCAACGTCAAAAGCCACACTGGTTCTATGTTAGGAACGCCGGACTGTATGGCTGTTTATGCCAGATTTTTCTGGCCTACGGTGGTAGACCAGCATGGTTTACAGACAACACAAACGTTGTGAGTATTGTTCGTTACGGCAGCTAAGTGCCTACATGAACCGCAGCTTCTTTCTCGTCTGCTTCGGATTTAGTTTTTCTCTTTATATTAAGTGGATTCTTAGGGAACGTAATCTTACCGCTGTTCGCTTAAGTAGGCTTTTCGACTTTGATGATTATACGTTTAATGCATAATGAAGTATTCACGATGTTATAGATCAAGATTCTGATTGGGGCCTCCGATCACATAGTTGTTAGGTTTTCTTGCTGCTATTATGGTAAATAAGCCCGCTTTAGTTCTAGTTGTTACCATCCCAGGACCGAGGCGGTTGGTGCTTTTACTCGAGATTGGAACTTGAACTATATCGGGCTACATCCGCCTGTGTCAAAAGTTGTTAGTGTTCTTTCTCGTTTGAGAACGTGTATGGCCGAAGGAAGCCTTGTGATTCCCTTTTGTAAATCATCCTATTTTTTTGTGCCAAGATGGTAGACACAGGTACCCAGGTGTTCATGACTGGCCGGTTCCTGGCCGTGCTTTAGCTACTGTTTGTAAGGGGCAAATCTAGATACAGCATTTTTGGTGCTAGTACCACTGTTTAATTTTCTTGTTACCTTTTAATTTCCAGAGAGAATATTTTTGTCGGGCTTTTGTACTGATGAGACTGGCAGCTGCCTCAAGTGTACGAATTTTTTAAAGGTCTTTTCTTACCTCTCTGTAACATTTTTTTGATATTTACGTTGCATTTTTAGATTACTGTTTTGTGGGTCACAAGTGAGTGTGTGTTCTATTCATGATCACTGTCAGATCACCTTAACTAGATTTTACCGAGACGTTTATTTAACGGCTTTTCCCTAATTTTGGTTAAAAGCTTGCGGTTTTGAACTTGTGTAATGCTTTGTTTCTTGAGTCATGTTATCCCAGGAAAGTATCTCTGAAAGTAAGCCGCAGTTTTTACGGATCCACAGTTGACGTTTCGTTTTCAGTACTGGTAGCATTAGGTGGGCACACGAGTCAGCAGACAGTTTCCGGAAGACCAAGTCCTCCCGCACTTTTGAACAAAGACAAAGTTCTCGGCTATTCAACATTCAGGGATCACTTGGCTGGCTAAGGAACTGCGAGGGCTCAACATTAGTTTCCCCATTTATTAGTCCATCCCAATCCTAACGATATACCAGCACGCGACGGGAGCTGAATTTGCTTGACAAACTTCCAGCTGCGAATTGATTTGTGCTTACTGTAGTGGCAGTGTTCTCATCAAATGGTGAGTAAAAACTCGCTTTCCGTCAGTTCTTTATTTCAGAGTGTAATTCGCTGTTTATTTGTAGGTTTTTACGG
Organism: Montipora foliosa; assembly: GCF_036669935.1. Classification (NCBI taxonomy): domain Eukaryota; kingdom Metazoa; phylum Cnidaria; class Anthozoa; order Scleractinia; family Acroporidae; genus Montipora; species Montipora foliosa. The sequence continues at coordinate 519,441 of NW_027179785.1, forward strand.
CGTCTTCTTGGCGCTTGTTATACCAGATGAAAACAAACAATTGCAAGTGCTGTGAAAATTGGGTGTGTCAATAAATCGACTGTTGTGTTCCAGATAGCTTCGAGCGTGTACTTATTTCCCGAACAGGCTGGTTCCGGATCCGTCAATATATGGCTCCCACACTCAGTAGATCTGGGGGAGCTTCTAAGGCCGCCGAGAGAGGGGTTAGCCAGAGAGTTTTTCAGGGACATGGTCGATGGCCATGGAAGAGTACCACTGGCAAGGATGGACATGTTAAAGATAATATCATTTCCAGGACTTACGTTTCCAAGTCTTTGGGTCTCAAGCCTCTTGTAGTCAGACATTTCCAAGCCCTAATTTTGTATTCTAATTGTGGCTTTCATCCAATATTCACGCTTGTAATGTTACGACAGTAATAATTAAAATAATAATAATAATAATAATAATAATAATAATAATAATAATAATAATAATAATAATAACTGTCGTGGCTAATCGCCGTTGCAAAGTACAGCAACGACGCAGCTCAACAAGGTCGAAGCGAAAGCATACAGTGGCGC
>NW_027179785.1:530000-532500 GCF_036669935.1 Montipora foliosa
CACACGTAGGTAGGTGGTAAAGCGATGTCCAATTGAAAGGCTGGAGAGAATAGTAAACGGCTTGTTTGTTAAAAGTCTTGCAGCACCGCTTGGTAATACGGATAGTTGGTTGCTGTGAGGGCAAAACATTCAAAGGTTAAGGAAAGACTCTTGAGTGATCGGACATACCAAGTGGGGGAAGAATCTTAACTTCCGCATAATAAGATGAAAGCGTGGAGTAAGCCTGGACGCAGGTCTAAGACGTTATTACCACGCGTTCCCTTAGTGACAAGTTTTTTCTTAATTTGAAAGATGAACACAGATTACCGGGTTTGAATTGATTAAAATTGCCCAGAAGGATGATGGCTGAGTTAGGATGGACAGACAAAGCTTTATCCAAACAACTGAACAAATATGCTCGAAGCTCGTTGTCGTCATTACCAGGCAGGTGATATATGACAGCAAATATGATAGCTTTGATCCCACGAGGTAGGCGATAAGGTTTAATCAGTAACCATTGGCATTCAAAGATCGAGTTGTTTAGGTCCTTTAACTCAATAAAATTTGTTTGCGATGAGATATAAGTACAAATACCACCGCTCCGTTTATCATCAGGTCTGTCTTTACGGCGGGTCACATATCCTGGTAAGCTGATTAGATCGTCAGTTGCGCGAGACGAAAGCCACGACTCAGTGATGGCAGCAATAGAAAACGAATTATCTTCGATAGTACCATGAATTGCGTCGATTTTTTTTACCATTGAGCGGGCATTGCTGAAGAAGATAGAAGGAAAAGGGTCACCTCGCAGCTCTTACAAGGTCTCACCTGATTGGAGACCACCCTTGAGGTTTAACAAAAGAACAAATAACAGAAACAATGGACCCTAGGCCTAAAACAAAAGGGCTGCAACTCTATCCTCTAGGGTCCATTGTTTTTGTTATTTGTTCTTTTGTTAAACCTCAAGGGTGGTCTCCAATCAGGTGAGACCTTGTAGGAGCTGCGAGGCTACCGAGGAAAAGAATGACCCTTTGTCTTCGGCTTGGATTCTGTTTGGATAAGGACAAGGTTGTTGTTTACGTTTCTTGAACAGTCATTAGATTGTTGAAGTTCCCAAGGGGGTACAGTTGGCGGAATTTGCATATTCGAAGATGGAATAATGGCACCACTGAATTTAATGTTAAAATCATATTCTGCTTGAAGATGGTAAATGTTATCGGCAAAATCACGACTGTACCTTCCATGAGACATCACTGTTCTTATAGGTATTTGGTAGGACGACCCAGCTCTACATCCACGACGTGTGATGGTCCTCGCAATTCCACAATCTCTAAGCACCCGCCACGTTGCACTATCCACAGCAGCAATATGATGAATAGAAGAATTTATGGACAGCAAAAATGTCCTTGAATAAAAGCGAAATGCCATTCTCGCGAATGGCAGTAGAAAAGATATCTTAGCCTAAAGCAAATAGTCGTAAAGGTCGCAAAATTGAAGAGCTAAAAATTTGTGCCGTGCAGCTACTGAAGCGCGACGAATTGGGTGGCCGAGACTTTCAAAATAAACCTAATGGTAGATTTCTCTTGGGATTGTTGCATGGTGAAGCTGAAATAGATGTGTAAGTCCTATGTGCCCGTAAATATCAGTTCGCGTCGGTTGTAGAAAAAAAAAATACTAGATGTCTACTTAGAACGTGAGCGCCATTTGGCAAAGAAACACACCTGGATTCTCCCTCCCCAAGACAGAACTGAGTTTCAGTGTTAGTAAAATTAAGTGTGGGACCCACCATAAGTTCAGATTTTATTTTTATACAAAAACACTTGACCAGCCTCAACCAAGTGACTTTATCGAGCGAGGAAGGGAACAAGAGAGAGGAGCCTGGAAACGAGGATGTAAAATGGTATATTTCTAAATGAAATGCAAGAGAGTCTGAGTAAACACCATCCGCATTTTCCGATTTCATACTTACTACATGAGCAACTGCATTTTAATGATTTAGTTTGGCGTTAAAATTAAGATCGACTTATTAGGCTCTCAATACACCATACAAAATTAGATATATTTATATATGAATAGGTAAAACAATATTAAAGGAAAATCGCTACATCTGCAACGCAATTTGCTATCAGTGCTGCGCTATTCCCCAATTTTTCTGGTGAAACATCAGAAGTCTTGGGTGTTGGCACTATTTCTGGCCCCACCTTTGCTCAACATGGCTTTAATTCGCTGCGGTTAGTGAATTTATCTTTCGTAACAAAATCGAACTCCCTATTTTCTAGTCCGTGATGACCAAAACAGTGATGCTCACGCGGTGTCTTCACTTACATCAAGGAGGGCAAGTGCAAGTACCAACAACTGAGTGAATTGACCTGTTGCGATGATCATGAAAGTTATGGCTTTACTTGAGACCAAAGCGTATCCCTCTAGGCTTCTTCTGCATAGTTGCTCCCGTAATCTACCATCCCCCAAAGGCAGGCGATATATCAATTCCCCATCATCTGTTTCAATCGCTTGCCCTGGTTGA
>NW_027179785.1:537500-552500 GCF_036669935.1 Montipora foliosa
ATTTTATGCGCAATCACTTAAATGTTTCCTTGCACTAAAAGTTCGAATGATACAATATCAATAATTCATAATTAATAATTAACCAGGCTAACCCATTTTATGAAACAAATTCAACATTTACATGCATCATTTCCACTGCAATGTACTAATTGCATGGAAAAATGTAAATATCAGGTGGTCTAACTCAATGTTGTAAAATAAATAAATCTTTCAGAAAAAGCACTTTACAACACAGTATAATAACATTACAATTCTTATCATTATTACATCGGTGATTCATTCTCAGCAGTGCCATCTCACTATTGTTTGCCGTAAATGGAACCATCTCAACAAATGAGAAAGACACACTCAAAATAACAACAAAACACATTCCACGGCTTGTTTAAAGTAACTAATCTAATAATATACATGAAAAACAAAAAAATCAATTCTGATTGGCTAAGATTAGTGCAGTTCAGCGGTAATTACTGGGGCAAAAGTGTAATTACCAGTGCAGATTGCACATCCAAATTCTTTCAGGGATTAAATTGTGCGATTTCTAATAAAGCAATAGAGGACGTGAAAGATATATATGAAATACATCATATATTGCACTGCGGGTATGAAATCAAATGAAATCAAATGAAATCAAATGAAACCATGTTGTCCCCTGACAACATGGTTTCATTTGATTTCATACCCGCAGTGCAATATATGATGTATTTCATATATATCTTTTACTAATAATTACTTATCACGGGAAGTTGTGAACTCAGAAGTGACCAGCTCCCAACGTCAGTGGCTTCATAGCTCAGTTGGTTAGAGCATCGCACCGGTATCGCGAGGTCGCGGGTTCAAATCCCGTTGAAGTCCTGAAAATTTTTCAGGCTTCTCGACGCAATAGAAATTTGCACCCATCACTGCGAGACAACATGGCTTCATTTGAATAGAGGGCGTTTTCTCTGTTTCCATAGCCTCATGTAAACACGAGTGGGAGTTGGGAGATTTCAAGAATTCTCCCAACTACCCTGACTGTTTAGGTGAGGCTATGGAAACAGTGAAAAAAGTCCTCTAATGCTGGTTTCTTTACTCCTTGATTGCTCAAAACAGATTTTCTTCATACACGCTCATAATTCAAACATAATGTAAAACAATGTGAAGATAGTTTCATAAATCATAATGGTTTTTGGGCCCAAAAATTATCAAGACCTTCGAGAAACAGGCCCCTGAAATCATACTTGTGATTTTAGACCAAACTGCTCTCCACTCAGCCGAATTACCATTGTTAATTACACAGTGCTATGACTTTTTTCAACCTTTCGATTCCGTAATTCAGACAGATTAACAATATAGAACATAAATCGGTGCTGGTTCATATGCCTAAATATCCTTTGACAAGCAGTCAGGTGACGAATAACTACGTAACCAAGACAACGAACGATGAGACTTGGGGCTCAGCTAGCAGTTACAGTACGGTGACCTAACACGAAGTATATGTCAATTTCATAAGATGGCGTCCAAGCATCACTTCGTTGTTTCCTGCGGATCACAATTCAGGAAATGTTTATCGTGTCGTAGAGAAGAAATAAGTTTGCAACTTCTGTTAAACTTGGTGTCGACATTCTTCTATAATTATGGTAAAAGGATTTCAATCTCGACTCACTTAGAACATTGATGGCATGATTCGTGAAAAGCTACTATAAAATTCCCCGGCACGAGATGCATCTTTAACCAATGGTTACTTTCAAGTAATGGATCATACGACAAGGACATATTTTGTGTGTGGCTCATTCAATCTAATTCCTTGCAAGCTGGCATTGCCCGATTGGTAAGCTCCAAATAATTGCTTTGCATCTCTTAATACCCGTTGGTAAGGTCTTTCTTACATGAATTGTCAGAGTATAAAAATACGAGGCAGTTACATGTACATCTGTCAGTAAATTGTTCCACCTTAGTCCCTAAATGACAACCTTGCCATAACTTCCTGCTGCCATATCTTCCCGTTTTCCCAAATTCGTTCCTCTCTCCCTTGTTCTTCGTGCTGGTTTGTAAAATTTCTCAAATCATTACAATGCAAAAAAACAAACGTTTCTAATTTGAGGTCAAGCAGCACTGGAGATCGAATTAGTCTTTTATTAATTTTTGGTCGCCACATTCTCCAACTTGAATGGGCCCCCTTCGTTGCTTTGCCATGTCGGCGATTGTGGCGAAATTGTCATTTTCGCCATATTTGCTAAATTCGCCGCATTCGCCAACTTTAATTTATGGGCCCCCTTCACTGCTTTGTGCTTTGCCTCGTTGGCGATTGTGGCAAAATTGTCATTTTCGCCATATTTGCCGAATTCGCCGCTTTCGCCAACTTTTATGGGCCCCCTTCACTGCTTTGTGTTTTTCCTCGCTGGCGATTGTGGCAAAACTGTCATTTTCGCCATATTGGCAGAATTCGCCGCTTTCGCCAACTTTTATGGTTCCCCTTCACTGCTTTGTGCTTTGCCTCGTTGGGGATTGTGGCAAAATTGTCATTTTCGCTATATTTGCCAAATTTGCCGCTTTTGCCAACTTTTATAGGACCCCTTCACTGCTTTGTGTTTTTCCTCGTTGGCGATTGTGGCAAAATTGTCATTTTCGCCATATTTGCCAAATTCGCCAACATTTTCTCTTTTTTGCCATTTTTGTTGTTGTGTGCATTTCTGGACATATCTCATATCCTCATGATATTGCAATATATAACGTGGATCGGGGAAAGCTTGTACAAAACCATTTTTAGCTCATTTCTATTCAAGTATTCAAATAAGGAGCATGGAAGGCAATAAAAAACATGCAAAACAAGCAAAAAGAAAGAAAGAAATGTGACGTAAATTTATCTTAAACAACACTTATACGGCTTGTTTTTATTTATTGCAATTTAATGGAAGAAAACGTATATACAGGTGTGATAAAGAGAAATAGAAAAAGGCCATAGGGAGAGTCTGCAAAAGAATCCCAGACCCCATGTAAAAGCAAACCACCAAATACATATAATAAAATGGAGGTAATTATTATACAATAATAATAATATTAAAATATGTATAAACAAATAAAACAAAAATATCATTGAAAAAAGAATAATTCAGTACAGTGAAATCATCATTTGCCCATAAGAAATTTCTTCACTTTAAATTTAAGAGGGAATGCACAGAAAATTCGAGCAAACCGTGGCCTCAGCTCGAAACCTAACCTACCCTCATTTTCTGTTTATCATAAGGTTTTGATGAGTGTGTAACACAATTTTGCAATATGGTTGTCAGTTCTGGAATCCGTATTTAGTGAAGCATATCGAAAGTATAGACTCGATACAGAGGCGAGCCACTCGAGTCCTTTGCGGATCAGAGAAAGAACATCAGGAGAGACTTGGGGTCCTGAAATGGCCTTCGCTTGAGTTACGTAGGAAGTTTATCTGCTTAGTGCAGATTTACAAGATTATTTTCGGACACTGTGACAGATCCTCATATGTGTTTTATTTTATTTTAATGTGTTAGCGAAAACACGTAGGAACCATAATTTCAAGATAAGACCTAAGAAGACACGTACAAATTACTTTACATTTTCATTTTTTAATCGCTACATATCAGACTAATATAGCATTCCATCGAACATTATGCATGCACCTTCATTAAGCAGATTTATATATTTTCATATATAGTCATATATTTTACATCATTTGTGTCAATTTTAGTATTTAAATTTTATCTCTTAATTTTTAGAATGTTTAATATTGGAGAATATTCTGTGTATGGGAATTTAGTTTCCCTCAATTATGCTCCAGTCATGTCGGTGGAAAAAAACCTAATACTGAAAAGGAAAGCTGTGTGCAGGTTCTTGTTATTGGTCGACTGCGGGACAACCGTTGAGGGGAGCAATAGTTTTATCCTTGGCTCTGGATGGGCTGAGTTTTGTACGATTGATCCCGATTAAAAGCTAAAAATTAGACGACCGGCGATGATACATTTTCTCCTAAACCATATCCCTAGTTCCCAGTGCTCATGGGTTCGCTTCAAAGAGTAATCGTGCCTCACAGAAAATCCCCCCCTCCCACCCTCCTTCGCATGATAGCAACAACTGATGCCGTCATCGCCATAGGATTCATCTGCTTAATGAATACACTTGACCTATATCCTACACATGACTGATATTCGACCGACAGTTGACCAAAGATACTCGATAGTAATTCATCTACCTACCATAAACATGATCTAACACCTTTTGGGGCAGGGTAAGCTCACCTTCACCTCTCCACCGTTTGGGCTTATCTAGTTTTACTTCGATCTGTTCCCTTTCGGCTGGATAATAAGCTAGCCTAAGCTATCGATGTATGCATTTTTCCCGTGTTTCAGTGAACAAGTTTAACAAGTTGTTGGTGTTTGTATTTCTTCTTTCTTTCCTCTTCTTATATTAACTGGAACCTCTGACAATCTTAAGGTTGGAGAAAGGATGAACGAATGAACTCAAAACACTGCTATCAGTATTGTGCTACTTAGGCCCCGTCCACACGTATGCGGATATTTTTGAATCTGCAACTTTTTTCATTCCAGATTCAAAAATATTCCCATCCACACGTAGCGTATTCAAATCGAATTTGCCCGTCTCCTCTAGGAAACAGAGGTAATTAAGCATGCGTCATGAAGCCCTCGGCAAACCAAGCTACCTTCCTCGGCTCGTCTCTGAACTCCCTCAAGCTTGTCAATGTTCTTACATGAATACGGGGACCATACCGCAGAGCAGTATTCAAGGTTAGTCCTTACTAAAGAACAGTAGAGGGTCCTTAGGGTCTTCAAATCATTTAGTCCTTTACAAGTTCCTTTAATCAATCCCAGCATCCTGTTTGCCTTTACAACACAGTTCCCATGGGAGTTCCATCTTAAGTGATTCTCAGTGATAACACCTAGATCCATGAATTCGTGGACTTCCTCAAACTCTGTGTTGTTCAAGAAGAAAGTTGAGGTGAATCGTTGTTTCTTCCGAGTCATTTTCATAATTTGAGTCATGTAGCAGCTCTCGTAACGTATAACGTGATTGGTTTGCTACCCTAGCCAAAAACAAAAGGCTAATCAATTGCAACAATGACTTAAACATAAAAACAATAGAAGCTGCTTACAATACTAAACAATAGCAGGTTACGAGAGCTGCTACACTACTGCACAATTTTGCATTTTCTTAACATTTAACCCCATACCGTTCAAGTCAGGTCAATTTACTTAACGTCGGTAGTTCCTTCAGTTATGAAACTGCTATCAATGGAAGCCGACGGTCTGCCTTTCACCCCCCTCCCTCTGTCAGTGCTCCGATTCACGGATATTTAAAGCCATAGCTACACGGATCAGAGGAAAGTGGAAACAGAAGTTGAGGTCACCGAGGATCGAACTGGGGACCCCTTGCTCCGAAAGCCGCGCACTAGCCGATTGAGCTACGCCTGCAAATGTGGTTTTTGAGGAGAGGGGAAAACCGGAGTACCCAGGCCTAGGGAAAAGTCTCTCGGAGCAGAATAGAGAAACAACAAACTCAATCCTGATTTAAATTTACAATCTCTCACAAACTTCACCTAACAAACATGTGAGGTTAAGTGTAAATAATCTTTATGGTCTTTCCAACGTCGAAATAGTTTTTCAAAGCACTCTCAAAATTAGGTGAGAATTTCAATTTTTCCCCTACACAGTTAAATTGTTTCTTTATTGGGAAATGGAAACGCCGCCGGTTTACACTTCAGAAAAAAAAAAACAGAACATTTAACAGCAGTAACAGCAAATTACGCTACAAGAAAACAGAACATTTCAAAGCAGTAACAACAAATTGTCACTTTTGTGAATCTTCATTAATCATTGAAAAATCATGTTTTCTCAACCAACCACAGAATAAAATGGGATCATATGTGTTGCTGTTTCGCTCTGAGCCTAATATACAAATTGTTGTTGTTTAAGGTGACTGAACACAGTTTATAAGCAGCACCTATACTTAAATTTCTGGCATATTTATCAGAGCTGTTTTTGCCTGGAAGCTCAAACCTGGTGACTGATAAGTGCTACCACGAAGGTTTATACTTTAGAAAGCATTTTGCTGGGTTCAAAAGCACCTGAGGGAGACCACCTCTTTGGTTTCCGCATATGTGTTGTTGGATGTGGATTTTTCTTTGGCATGACTCCGGCGTACTCCAGCCACGCGTCAGGTTGCTTACCAAAGATCTTCTTGTTCGTATATAAGGCTTGTTCAAACTTTTTTTTTCTGGGTGGTGTTTTAAAAATATTTAATTCCTTTTAAACACTACGCTTCATACATAGAGAATATGCTTAAGATGCACAAGACGAATTTAAAAAGAGGTAGCTACTGAATAACAAACGTATGTATACAAACGCCAGCCTAAAGACTTTAATAAGAAAAACCCACGTGCGGTAATAATCATGTAGTCAACTGTGATTTACTTGCAGTCATGATCTCTTTAAGAATTTCAAATTTTTGCTTAGATACGAAAAAGTAAGCTTTGGAAATTCAGTTCATCCCCACGAAGGCATGCGCAGAAATGCAATATTTGGCAGTTAGTGAACGGTAGTTTAGCAATTCCCCAAGCCTTTGACCTGCCATGCCAGGCGTAAAGTATGTGGCTTGTGGGTAAATTAGCTTTCGCTTGTTCTGTTGTGCCACCAATTTTGGAACAAAGACCAAAACCAGCCGTAATAACGCAACTTGTTACAACGTAGTGTAGTGTCTGTTCCTCGGTGTTGCGTTGTCACATGTCGCGTTTTTCTACGAGACCATCAGGAGACTTCTTAATTCTTAATTGTCGTTTTCCCACTTTTAAATCATTCACATATCATTAATAGCGGTTTTTTTGTGAGCATATAAGTTAGTTTTTAAAATTTGTAAATAATTTCGATATATAGCTTAAAATTGTAAATATTACTCATTGTTTGATAGTTGAAATAAAGAGTTATCATGGATGAAGGGTAGCCCCGGGTGGTCAGTATATTAGGGATCACTTTGTAATTTAAACATTGTTTTCACTTCTGTTATGACTAAAAAAAGGTATGAGATAAACTTTTTGAAAGTTACTTCTTGTAAATCCTTGGCAGAGTATCTTAGCTTGGTTCCAGCCGCTGCGGTAGGAGGAACAAACACGCTCACAAAAACAGAGGCGTGTATCTGGTGGACAGAATGAAGACAGCGTTATTGCGACCAACAGTCCAAGTAGGGTTGTTTAGGTTTGAATTCCTTTCCATTTCTTTTGGGATTGAAGAAGGGAGACCATAGTATTTTGTAAAAGAAACATTAAAATAGAATTTCCATGTGAAATCATGCAATTCTAAAATATCGCCTTGCTGATTTTATAAATTGTTTACTTCAGTAATTCCGGCATCAGACAAACTTTTATAAAACACGAATTTTGGTCCACAAGAATATTGCAGTTATTCCATAATATCTCCTTTTTTTGTCGCACTTTGCTACCGTAGCCTGATGCTTTTTTTAACTAGCACCAATACTCCGAAATCATTTAATTTGGGAGGATTATCGTGGTCGAGCCTCTTCATTTCGCAGTTACATTTTGTTAAGAAAGAGAGATTACCACGTTTATGCAAGGGTTATTTTCCAGGAGGCCTGTGAATCATCTATAATTTGCTTAACCCAAGCTATCCTCCCATGATTTTAAAATCGCATATTTTAAGGCCACCATTTTTCCTTTTACCAATTAAGGTGTTCCATTTTACATTAGTGGGTTTCCCTGCCCAAACGGAATCAAAAATTAGCCTGTTTCTTTCTTAGATGTAGCGGTCCAGGACAGGCAATACAGAAGCACAGTAAATGATCTTGGATGGCCCTTACGTTTCTATGGATACCAATCGTCATTGCCTTGTTCCCGAGCTTCGCGGGCTCCGTGGGTATATTGGTTAGGGTGAGCGACAACCCCCAGTCTGACTACCGACTACCCGAGAAGAGACAGCCTAGTCTTAAGTGCGCAAGCATAAAATAAAAATCAAAGAATCAACAATTTGAGGGCTTAGACATACTGCTAGCGTTACCTTTCGAATGAAAATGTTTTTCCCGCCAAAATTCTCACCGGAGTCAATGGAAACTCTCGATTCAGAAACAGCCTTTTATTTAAACTACATATTACTGCAACGTTAAGACTGCAGTCCATTTTTTGAATGTGAAAACGCAACTATACTTAATAAAAAAGAACTAAAAGGAAACAAGGGCAAATGATGATACGTATTCTTGAAGGTGCGTCTTAAAATATGTGCACAATTTTGTCTCGGTCACGTAATTCTCATATGAACGCCCGTTAAACTTGTCTCGAGAAGGAGTGCTGTCTCGGTAACCGAGACAATATAAACAGGCCCTTAGAAACGGCACCCTTTAACAAGAGTGCTGCAATATCAACGTTCCCAGAAAAATAAAACCAACCAGTCAAAAGAATAAAATAGTTTGCAAATCTTTTTTTTTTCTCTTTTTTGGGCAAAAGATTCGATTAATTTGTGAGAAATTGTATTTTTTTTAATTTTTTCTCTCTTCGAAAATAGTTTTAACCCATCAAAAAGTTGCTCCAATCTTTTACAAACCTAATCTCGGATAAGATGGTCTTTAAAATTAACTTAAATTTGCCGACAACGAAGATAATTCTTTTTTGGCCGTGGTCTTATGTATATCTTTTTCCAAATTAATATCTAGACCAAAAACCGTTGCAAACCCATGCACTACTGTACAAACGATTTCAAACGTTTGCTCGTTAATTATTGTTATCTTGTTCTTGCAAAGGTCACATCGCAGACACTTCTCACGCAACCGATTTCTCTCTTGTGCTGCTTTTAAAAATGCTCGCACACAACTCCCTAAAAAAATGGGCCAATCTTTTTTTACGGATCTCACCAAAAAATATAATGTTCAGCGCTTTAATTGACTCTCTGCGAACTTTGGGAATCATATTCAGCACAAATTGTTTTTCTAAATTATTTCTCTAAATGAGCCTTTCCGGGGGGGGGGGGGGGGGGAGGCGGATGCATCTCCACGCAATTCGAAATACCTCAAAGAGAAGGTGGGGCTTTGCGTTTGGAAAAAATGAAAAAAATGGAAAATGGATGACCATGGATCGGGGTACCACATAACGACCCTCTTGTTTGTGGCCGTTTAGTCCTTCGACGAGAAAAGAGATTGTCTTTAAACTGTGAGCTCCCAGTATGCAGGGTAGAGAAAGCGCGAAAGCAACCATAACAGAGAATTGTACGACCGGTTGTGCTGTAAAATGCGGGCTCAGTACTATAGCGAAGATGTCGTTGACGTCACCTATTGGCACTAATGTGCCAACTAAAGCCTCATCGGCTGTCGAAACAAAGGGTCTTTTGTCCCTGTGGTTGAGACATTTGCATAACGAAAGCAGTGATTGTAAACAGATATCACCCATATACAGCCTCCATTTTTGTTCGCTGCCGGCGAACGAGATTGAGCTGGCACTGGGAAAAAATGGAGATGGTAACCAAAAGAAGAAGACAAGATATTTGCAAGTTTTTAATGTGCAAAATATAAACAAATATTTCAGGGAATCGGAATAGATATCGAGTTAACTTAATAGCCATCTTGTCATGCTTCCAAAAATGGATGGGGAGCAGTTTGTAACGAAAGTACTACCCTAACCAGCGATCAGGCGTACTTTTCTTTATTTAGAGAAGATGTGAAAAGGTACGCCTGATACAATTTCTTATCGAGTTGTCTGTCAAGAGTGATCTTATCTTGGTTCATGCTATAAATGTGAGCCAATCAGATTTCACTGGAAATTACCTGCATATTGCGATTCAAGGGAAGAGACGAAAACAAAATAAAACTCTAACTGGAATGCCTACGTATTCAGACTTTATCCATACCATCAAAGCTACTAGTATTTCTGCAAATCCCGCTATCAATCTCGAAAAGGTCCAGGGGGGAAGTAGAAATAGTTTTTTGCTTCATTGCTCTGAGGAAATGATAAACCCAGATACTACAGCTATAGTAGCCAGCAGAATTGAAGAGTTTAATATTCAGAAAAGGATAGTGCTTACACAGGACTCCTCCAAAGCATTATCCGTAACAGGATACAAAATGGAACTTTTAGTCCAACCTGTGCAGTTTGTTAGCCCTGGGCCAGTAATATTTTCTAATGAGGAGACATCATTAAATGTTGATTTTGAAATGTCTTGATAAGGGAATTATCAAAGAAAGCACATACGAATACGGGAAATTTATCTATAATATCTTCCTAAGACCAAAGAAAGATGGATATTACCGCATGGTCTTACACGTTAATTAAAAAGCTTAAAATGGATTCAATCCATACTTGCACTCAATTAATGAGAGCCAGTCCACGGAGAACATCAGAAGTACCTAAAGTTTTGTTGGGGAAAAAATTACCAATTCATACGCTTGACTAAGGGACTATCATCTGCTCCCAACCTCTTTTCCAAAATGATGAAATCAGTTTCCTCCAAAGTCAGAGAAATTGGGTACGTAACAAGTGGTTACCTTGACGACTCATATTTAGTGGGTTACACTTTCTGCGAATGTTAAAACAATGTTAGAGATACCCTTGATTTGGGCATCCTTACCCATGAAGAGAAGTCAGTATCAATACCAACACAGGTTGTCACCCCGTGGGCTTTGTTTTGAACTCCATGGACATGAGCGAATCCATAGCTCAGGGTCTTCAAGAAAACGCCATGATAAGGGAGGTAGCACAGCGCATTGCCTTGATGGTTTCCTCCCTTCCAAGAGTTGACTATGGGAATCCCTACTGACAGTACCTATGGCGAATTCTACAAACCCTTGCAGCTCTCGGAGTAAACAACGTCAGTTTTTTTTTTCCTGGTGGATATCAAAGAGGAGTATTGTAACAAGGAAAATTCACCACATTCTGCTCAGTGGCGTCTCCACTCAGGGTTTGGGTCTAAGCTTAGGCAACAGTACCTCAGGGGATGAGGAGGAGGGGGGGGGGAGGGGGAGTGGGAAGATGGTCTGAAAAACAATGCGAATACCACATAAAGTTGAAGTCAAAGCAGTTTGTTTGGGTTTGCACACCCTGTGCAGGGAGAGGAAACAGACAGATTTCAAAGTGCTTTCTGACAACACGACCGACCACTGCTGCCTGCAAACGCAATAATGGGGCTTCCCACTGCATACCATGGCAAGAGAAACATGGGAATTGTGCATGCTGAGAGGTATTTTGGAGGGACAATACTGCCGCTGAGAGGGTATCTTGGGTCTTTGATGATGCTAAAGAATAAAAGGTACACGTAGATGTTCATAATTTTAAAAGACTGTATATTTCACAAGTTCTAAAACAAGGCCATTAATAATTCAAAGAGTGCGAAAGTTTTGAACATGCTATTTCGTCTACAACAACCCACGTTATGTATACTGACAGTTATTCATACTTTCCCATTTCCTACTGTTCACAATTGTTACAGGGGCATTTTCATGAGTTTTGCCCAAGCTTTAAGCAAATGAAATCAAGTTCGCTTTGTTTCTCTTTTTTCTAATACTTAGCTCGGGTGCTAGCTAGAGTGCCCACATGACTTTAAAATTTCGTAGAATCTCAGCGATAGTTGACTGCTGGAATTGTCAGCAAAACTTAAACGAGACAGAGCAGAGATTACACGCCCACTCAGGGGTTTTTTATTAACTCATTCCACCCCTTTTTGTAATTTTTACTGTTTTTCGGCCTCAGGTGGCCACTCTGTTTTAAAAATAACTGGTCTCGCGAAAGCGTAGTGTTCTCGTGTTATCTCTGCTCAATAGATGACAGATAGAACTTCAGTCAAACTTAAGTTTCTGGGTAAGTCTCTATTTTTCAATTTGAAAGCAAAAATGAAAGACAGTAGACGATAGTTTTAAAGGCAATGCGGGAAACTCTACAACAAAAGCAAGCAAAAATAATCTGAAGTAAAGAATACTCCAACTAAGGTAAACTTTTCTCACACAGCTTATAGATAAAACATATATATTCTACAGCATTGATCTTGAAAATTTTGTTGAACGTATCACAAACTAAATGGTGGAGTCTTTTTCTCATGTTATTCAAAATCAATATACTTTTTATGATGTTCTGAAGGTTCTCAAATTGAATGGCTGTTTGAAAGCTTTACGACTATTACTCAAAACTGATAATTACGAATTCCTTAGATATCTTGTCATTTCTAATACTTGAAAAGTAACACCTGTTTGTGTCAGTAACGATTCTATTTCACAAATATGGGGACCCCACCCAAGGTGAAATAAGAAGTTGCGTTGCACCGAAAAAACAAGAAATAAAGATGTAGTGGAATGGCATAATAGCTCAGAAGGCCAAGCTGCAAATGCAATTCAATTGTAGACCTGAAAGGGATTATCAACTAGTTCTCAAATTTAATTTAGAACAACTGTTTAAGTCACTTATAACTAACTCAGTAAAATATTTGTGGAGTTACCAGGCTCGAAGCGATAAAATTGTTTGAAAGATATTATTTGGGGCACTATGCAAACTCGATTTGCATTTGTAATTAATACCCTGGGGTACATGCAAATGAGACTATAAAAGAGGTCACACGTGCTCCACCCCATCACTCTACTCGAGGATGCAAAAGGGAAGCATTTTTTCTGATCAACCCGACTTACTCGATGGCCGTCGCGGATCATGTTCCTCGCAATGTAGCGGTGGAGGCTATAGCGGAACAACTAAACCCTCCAGCGGAGACGGCAGTTCAACCAGCAGCTGAGATACAACCGGCGGCTGGAGTTCAACCAGCTGTACTGGCAAATGACGTACAGTATCGTACGAGTTGTTAGTTTTCCCTGGTTCATAATGTCACGCTGGTTGGACTGTTCAGGCCCTTGGTTTGTTGGTCAATTTAATTTGTGCTGGGTTTGCCTGTGGGGTGAGGTTTTAGTTCTTTTTAGTGCCTGTGGGGCTCGCCGGCGTGGCGAATTTGTGTGCTTATATTGTCTGCGTGGTTTGCTTTTGGGGCTGGCCTGTGTGGCGGAATTTTAACTCATTGGCCTGTGGGTCTTGCCTATAGGACAAGTTTGTACTGGTTTTGCCTTTGAGGTCTGCCTAAGTGGCGAAATTCTTTGTTCTGTTGATGCCGGCGTGGTTTTCTTGTGGGGCTTGCCTGTGTGGCGAATTTCCTTCCGCTTTGTTAATGCCTGGGAGGCTTATTTGCGTGTTTGAATGTTTTGTATTGTAATATCCCAGTGTGGCTCGCCGAGGTGGCGGAGCTTTATTTTAATCATTTATGCCTATGTGGTTTGTCTGTGTGGCGGTTATTTATCTTATACAGGAGCCCATCTGGAGCGTGCAACTTCCATACAGCGTCTGTGAAACGGCGTTTTCACAAATAGGTTTATTTTTAGACTAGCCCTTCCCGCTAATTAGGTCAAAGAACAAAGGCAGTTCCGGTTCGGTGACCCTATGACGTCAGCCTAATTTCTTGTAATTGGTCATTGGGCTCTAAAAATAACTTGGTCTGTGAAAACGCTGTTACACGAACACAGTAGAGTTGTAGGCTCCGGGTCATGGGTTCCTGTCTTATAATAACGTCTCAGGTTTGCCTGCGTGGCGAATTCGGAAGTCTTCTGATAATGCAGCAGAATTGTACTGATCATACGGGTTAGGTTTGTGGAGTGAGTTCTCTTTGCGTTAATGTGCATTAATAATGGTTATGGGGTTTTGCCTTTCGTAAGGTTTTGTTTGGATTTAAAGTCCCGTGGGGGTTTTTCTGGGGTTTTTGAAATGTTCCTTGGATTATTTGTGCTATTGATCAGGGTGAGTGACTCGTGTTGCGTGCTGGAGGCGCTCCCTCCTGGTCGCAAATCCCCGGTACCACTAGTTTTCTTTGTTTTTTATGTGTCTTATCAATCGTTTGGAATAGGTGAAATCGTGAGATCCCTATTTAAACCCTCCCCCCTATTTTATTTGGATGGTGGGTCGTAAGCGGAAGAAAATGGTCTCCAATGAGGGGTTTCCAGAGCAAGCAAGTAACTGGGTAGAGTTCCAGAATCAGATTAAAGGAATCAAATGGAGATCAGGGTGGGAGTGACGGAGGCTGTTGATTGGAGGTATGTCCTCTCGTCGGGCGTGTCTCTTGAGTTAAAAGCTTTGAAATTGAGAGATCCCAATCGCTCCTTCGTTGGTGGCTTACACCAGAACGTTAAGGCTTCGGATAATGTACTTAAGAACCATCCCCTAGCTAGTGGAACGTATTGGCAGGTGGATTCGAAATGGAGTCCACATTCTCGAATTTGCTCGTCCGTTTTCGGGCGTCTATGAGCGAGTAAAATATTCTTCAGATTTGCCGCTACCGAAACAGTTTCCAAACCATGCGTCGTGCAGACGTTTCTCAGAAAATTATTATTCGTATTTTTCTTAAATTCGTTAAAGGCCATATTAGGTTATATTACTTATTACATTAAACAAGGATTGGGAAGATTAGATCATGTTTAAGTTACGGAATTGAGGGAAACAGACATTTGATGATGTCAGATAGATGAAAATGGAGGTAGTCTTGGGGAGGCCAGAGCGGCGATTCTCCATACCTTATTACCATGTCGTTATATCATTAATAACAATACCCAGGGTAGAATATTACACTATACTTACAGCCATTGTAGATTTTTGAGCCCTGAGAAAACATTTTCTGGCAGTTGAGTTATTTCATTTTCAAAAAGCACTCTAAAAAAGAACGCATGGAAAGCAATTTACAAGAAAATTTCTTCAAAGCTGCGTTAGAGTAGTAATAGTTTATCCTAACCCATTGACCCCTGGGCCAGAGGGGGTTTCTTAGGGCGTTTGAGGTGTCAATGGGTTTAATTGCCAACGAGTCAGCCGACTGAAGACGCGAGGCTGACGAGGAGGCAGCCCTAATAGAGCCGAAGCGCGAGAGTGTTTTGTATGCGGAAGTTTAAAAGTTTTGAGTCCTCCAGAGAAAATGTAATAGCGGAGCTCCGCGCGCGCCAAAGGCGCGTGCGCGCGGAGCACCATAGTTAAGAAAATATGGT
>NW_027179786.1:17500-32500 GCF_036669935.1 Montipora foliosa
TAATCTTCTTCAATTTTGCCCATATACCTGCCTCCTTTAGTATTTGCTGTTTTATTGTTAAAGTTAGAGATTGCGAGTTTGGTTTGTGAATTAATTTATGTTCCTCATTTTACAAACTTTGTTCATAAACTTTGCATAACAGATTGTGTTATCATTCGATTGGTTGAAAAAATCATATGACAAACGTCCTCTCTTCTGAAAATGTTACACGATGCATGCAAATAAGTGTCAAGAAGTCAAGAGTGACAGGATTTTATAATTTCGAATTATTATACTTTGCAAGTTTGAAATATATAAAGAATGGATCATGGATTGTGTTCCAAATTACATGGGAAAATTTATGTGATTACTTATTAATGGTATTCATGATGGCTTATCCATTCTTGCCACCAGAGCCTCGGATCGACCCAAGACTCTGGGAAACTCTAAGTAGGAGAACATACGCTGTAGGGTTCTTATTGCCCAAAATTGGCTATTTGAACCTCACGGTGCCTGCTCCCCCCTAGTGCGAACATGAATGTACCAATTAGAGACGCTTTTGATTGTTCTTCAAGAAAACCAATGTGAAAACACTTCGTTTCAGGGTTCATCAAAGCTCTTGTCAAGAGAAGAGCTCTGGGGTCGAGATTGGATAGCTTGCGCATGCGCATCACGAATACCTAATCATGTATCCCCATTTTGCGCCATCCTGTGCTTGCATTTGATTGGCTCTCAGTGAGGTTCTTCATTCATTGACCAATAAGAATGCTTTCTTTTTACTTCATTTTGCACTGAATTGCATCTTTTCTGCACTGTGTTACTTGAAAGCTTCATTTCTCTTAGCCAATGGGAATGGAAAAGTTTTTCCATGTAAATTAGTTGTCAGTAAGGTTTGTCTCAAATACAATAGACTTTGTTTAGACTTGCAACATCTGGAGTCTTTCATTGATTTCATAAGAGCATAGAGCATATGCTGCCGGGTAACGTTTAAAGCGTAAAAAGCGTTGCTTTTGCATCACACCTCCGAGCGACGACTGCATGATGTCCTCGGGGAGGTGATGTTAAAAATATGAAAAATAAAAGACGGAATCTTGAGAGAGGATGGCGTTCTACGGGTGCATACGTTTATAGAGATGCATATGTCCAGCAATGTTGTGTTGTTAACAATCTTGTGGAGACGCTGAAGTTGACGTGTTATACGTCTGCCATCACTGATCTTTCAACCGATCAAAAGGTGCTATTAAGGACAGTTGACAAATTGATGCAGAAGAAGATAGAAGAACAACTTCCACCCTCATCTGACAACACCACCCTACACTCTAAAACTAGGTGTGATCTCGTAAGACACCTTGTGTGTTTTCAAACAGATCAAGGTGTTTTGTTTTTAACACACCTCTTTATGATCTACAAAAACACTCCAGCGTTATATTCAGTCGCAAGAAAAAGTAAAGTCATAACCCAAAAATCAATACTGAAGATTTCCAACAGCAAAGAAAATTTAAAAAAAAATATTATTTGTGTCATAGTGAAGAGGAACTGATTCAGGTGTAGGTGGATGTAATTTCTCCTCCCTTACAAGCAACTAAGATATACAGTTTAGATTCGGCGACCCGCTTTAGCAACACTTGCAGCCTATCCATGAATGCATTATACAAGAGTGCAAAGAATGCTACTGAGCAACGGTCTCGGAACCAAGGAACATTTTCAACAAAATAAAATAAAAATTCATACGAGGAATCCGGAGGAGGCAGTGTGGTCCAGTGGTTAGGGCGTTGGGTTTGCATGCGGCTGCTCCGGGTTCAAATCCCGTTCTAACCTCTGGTTTGGATTTGTTTCCGGTTGTCCCGGATTCAACTCTACCATGCTTTGTAAATAGCCAACTGGTTGCCTCCCGCCAGTTGGGGTTCTTAATATGTTTCTGTTAAGTTTGCCAATTGTTACTTTCACCTTCTTAACAGTGGAGTACCTGTAAACTAGCTTGATAGCTAAGTGTACTTCCACTATAAAGAAAGCATTTACGTTTTTACATTTACATACATGTTTACATGGACTTAAATTACCTCAGCTGAGGCATTTTTTTTTTCTTAATCTTTTCTTCACATATTCTTCGAATGTATGAATGGTAATGTCATGAAACGATTAATCTTAATAAATGTTTCATCTGGGACCAAAGGATCGAAGGTAGATGTTACAATTCTTTCCGCTTTGTAACTAAAACCGTCATCGACAATTATTGTTAACGTAGCTAAAGCTAGAGAGAATGTATTGAGAAAGTGAAGTTATCCGACGGGCACAGCCTGGGCAGGCAGTCTTCGGTTAAATTACAAGTACAAGGAAGGGTTGCACTTTTGCAAACGTTGGCCATGTAGCACTTATTTTCCCACAGAATTAACTCTTGGAGGGTAATTTAAAGTGCTATTTTCTCCTCATGTAAAGCATGTGAGCGGTAGCCCTACTAATGGAATTGGAATTGGGCTCACACAAGGACAAAGAAAAACAGTCTGACCAGGGTGGGAACTGAACGGCCACGACCTTCGCGTTAGATCACCGCTGCTCTACCGACTGAGATGCAAGGTCAGACGGGAGCAGTTCAATTCCCACCCTGGTGAGAGTTTTCTCTCTGTCCTTGTGTGGACCCAATTCCATTAGTAGGGCTAACGCTCACATGGTTTACATTGAGAGAAAATAGCACTTCAAATTACCCTCCAATAGTTAATTCGGTTAAATTAGCGTTGGTTACGAGTTTTGAACTAAACTTTCTTATTTCATTTGTAAGTCTTGATGTGAGGAAATGCATACGTTAAAGCTTAGGGGTGTTTGTTATACATTTATTTAACATCGATGTGCTTTCCAGCCATTTTGTTCGCTGAGAATATTTTCCACCGTTAGGAGACAATGAAGATGTTATTTGACAGAGCGCACGCGTACGAAAACATTTGGTACTTTAGAAAACAGTTTCAACAACACCTTGGTTTTCTCATTCCTTTGCAGTTCCTTGCTGATACGTTTAGTTGAAATGTGTGGGGACCTAAGTACTTATTAAAGCGTATTCAAGAATGGAAACCATCGGGCATCTCGCAGTCATTATATTTTTGATGTGTGGTTTCTGGAGTAAGTAAACAATCTTCTATTGAATTAATCTATACTAAGGGTGAGTTTGCATGATCAGTCATGGGATGTCACTTTGAGTTCCCAAGAAGAATTTAATTCAATTAAAGGCCAATCATAGAGTCTTAGTTGATTAGCCAGTCTGTTATTCTCTAGCTCAGCCAGGAAGAAGCATGCAAAAGGGACTTATTGGGGGCAATAATTTTCATCTGATAAACGGCTTTCAATGCTTCCTTTTCCAGTCCAACCATGAGAAAAGGAAACTTGTTTAGATAAGCAAAAACGGCATGCATGCTTTTCATAGCAACTGTCAAAAGGATATAAACGTTGATTGACTTGCCTAGAGGAAAGCATACCATTGTTACCTTTTTTACATTTTCCCTGCAACGTTAAAAGATTTTAAATTTTAAAAGGGAGCTGACTTTTTTTAAAAGGTACACCAATTTTTTATTTATTTAAAATTTCAGTTTAAAGTTTCTTTAAGAGATACAAGCAATAGCAATAACGATAATAATAACTTTTGATGTATTTGATATATTTCATTGAAACACGCCAGCTTGGCTTGGAACAAGAATCGGCAAAATTACGGAAATGCAACCAAGAAAGGATAATGAAACTTCAAACAAGATCCGCTGCAACAAATTACCTTTAGGTGCTTTAAACAGACTTCTGGAAACACAAGCTAGTGATATTTCTCCCCAATTTTACAAGAACTCATTGCTAACAATTCGAAAACTTTTTATTTTCACTACTCTCTCCATCACAGTACTAACGGTTTCCGAAAAGCACACTCATCTCAACATGCAAATCTTGATTTCGTGAACGCCATACAACAGATAAATATGGACAAGCGATTATTCTCATGTGGTGTCTTCATTGACTCCAAAAAAGCTTTTGACCCACCATTGATCCTAATATTTTACTTCATAAACTTGAATACTATGGCTTTTGTGGCAAGATAAACAGGTGGTTTTTATCCTACTTACAAGATCGAACTCAGACAACTCAAATTGGTCCACATGTATTTTCAAAGATCGACGTTACCTATGGTGTGCCTCAAGGCTCCGTTCTACAATCCTGGTCAAAAGACTTTGGGACACTAGTCAAATTTAATCGAAAACTAGTGAATTTACTGTATCTGCTTCCATCGTTATATGAGCAACGGGTGTTCTTCTTCCGCTGCCGTTTTCGCGTTCCCCCTTTCCCCCAGACAATACTGAAACATTCGTGCGATCGATGAACTAATCTTGTCTTTAGACACCGTGAAATATCAACATTGTAATGGTGGGAAAGGGAAGAGCGGGAATTGTCCCAACAGTTTTTCCCAGGATTGGTCTGAGAAAAGAATTTCTTGATAATTGGTCTCAAGGCCGGCTAGGTTCATTGAATATCATTAGGGAAGTATTTCAGATAGTAAAACAATATGTTGCCTTGGTGTAGTGGTGGTGTAAGGAAGAATTGTGAAAACGGTGGGCTGCGTTACAGTCAGAAGTCAACAGTTCTCCGCCACAGTTCTCCACTATTTAAAGGAAGATATTTAGTATAAAAATTACTTTTTTCTTTAAAGACTGTGCAAAAATCATAATATTTACATCGCGCAGAATACCTTTTCGTTCTCCGGACATTTACTTCCAGTGCAATAAAAATTATAGATCAGTTAAATGAGCGGCTAAGAATGACTCAGATAGTTCTCATTGGTCAAATCTTACGCTCTCTTTCTTCGTTAGGGAATTCTGCTTTGCTCATTAACTTGTCAGGGCGGAGCTAAGAAACAAAGGACGTTTCAAGTTATTGTTTTCGTTATTGTTTCTCGATATCACACTTTGAGAGTGTGTTACAAGCCAGCTTTCACAAACATTTCAAATTTACATTTACCATTTCTGATCTCGCAAAATGCCTGTTTTATGAGTTTGCACTTAAGATTCGCGAATTTACTGGAAAAAGCGCTCGGCCTCAACATCTTGTTCGAAACAAACAACGAAAAAGTCCCCTATTTTCGGGCACAGTATCTTCCGTGCAATCGACAGACTGAAATGAATCAACTCGAATCGATGTTTAACAGAGCGAAACAATCGAGAAAAAAAACTTTATTTTTCAATGGCAATCAGCAGTGAGCTTCTTTATAGTTTGTTACGTTGTTCGTCCGTCCGGCCATTCTGCGCGATGATTTCTTTTCTATTCATACAAGCGCCTTTTGGCTTTAAAAGATCCGCAGGTGTGTATTTTACAACCGTGCTCCCCTCAGAAACAGTAAAAGAGCTAATTATTAGATGTTAACTTATTGATGGCTTTCATCTGAAGTCACGATGGCCATGTTTGTGTACAGAACAATGCAGTAAAATGTCTTTTGGGAATTTGATTCTATTATTATGCAAAACTTGTGGGGTCATTTTCTATTGTTTTGTTCACCAACATGGCCGTCTCATCACGTGGATGCAAACCAAGAATTACTATACAATACAACTGGAGCACTGTTGAAAAAGGCATTAGGCCATTTTTCGTTCAAAAACGAACGCCAATAGCCCATTTCCGAGTTGCTGCATGCCTCAGTTTGAAAGCTAGTGGTGGTGTATAACCATTCAAATGGAAATGAGTTTCGTATTCTTATGCAAATCAAATCTATTTCAATAGTTGAGCACTAAGACTCACTTTCAAACCGAGATAAACACCAACTTGGAAATGGCCTATTGAAGATCAGCGAAAGTGTACATAACACAAGATGCCATATTTTCTGGTAGCTACATCAAAAGCACAACCAGAAAATGTGTTTTTAGGACTGAGAACTATTGTAGCTAGCAATGTGAATGAGCACTGCTGCCGTTGTCAACGATGGCTTGGGTCACGCACAGACCATTCATTTTCGTATGACACTGATTATTATCAGCAAGATGACGAAAAAGCGAAGAAAAATCTACAGAGACAAAAATGCATCTCTTTACCTTCCACTATTTTATTGTTTACGCGATTTGTGTTCTATCAACTTGTAAGGAGTCGATTTCTGCTTTGCAAAAAGAAAGGTATTCTGCATCTCGAAAAGCAACCGCCAAATTCGCGGAGTCTGGGAACGAGTCTCCTGAAAACATTCTTCGCCGCTTTTAAATTGCTTCCTGCCAGTCTGCTTAAATGTAAAACTCTTCTGATTGTAAATAAAATGTGTATGTATGTAAAAATCGTGCGTAGCTTTGTGCCTGTGCCCGATTCAGTGCCCGAGTACAAGGTCGAGACCTTGCCCGAGCACCGTGCCCAATTATTGGGGTAGTGTCACTTCACATTGATCCCCATCGAGCACCATGCGCGGGTGCGGTACTCGGGTACTAGTTGTAAACGACGCCTTAGCTTGTGGCTTTCTGTTTTGTTTGTTTGTTTGTTTGTGTTTTGAAGAAAGAAGTAATCCTCGCACTTAACTGGACAATTTTAGCAATTGAGTTAATGCGACAACCAAGGATTTGTAACACGTGTCACATACTATTCGAGCAAATGCTGCTGTCACGCCCAAGGTTATCTTCTGCTTACGTCAAGTGCAAGCATCGACTGACAGGTGGCCAATCATACGCAGGCTTTTATACTGATAGTACAGTCATCACGACTGGTCTTCTTTTATATGCTGCTATATGCGTCAAGGCCTAGTTCTTCATTCTAGCTGCTCTAAAATTTCCCTCCCTCCCCACCTTTGATGGGCTCTCTCTCAGTCTAGTGTATGTTATTCTGCCATAGCAAAAAAAAAACAAAAACAAAAAGAATTTTCAAAACCAAACAATTAAATACATGGATAGCTCATAAAGGAAAGCAATTAAAGAGGACCCCTAAACTGGGGATCTTTAGTAACAAACTATTCAGACATATTAATCCAACTGAATAATGCATGGAAACCAACCCTATGAATTAATAAACAGGAAGCTCAGTAAAGAGACGTATAACAATATAAAGTCATTCCCATAGTACATAGTTATTTAACTATGCATAGATTGCCTGTGGTCGATTTTATTACTGCGACGGAAAATGCGAATTGCTTGTCAAGTTTGAATGAAGCCAAATCTGAATTGCTAAGAAGCAAAAATTGTGATACCCTTTGTAAGAACAAAGCGCGGGTAATGAATCTCAACAAAGATGAAAGAGAAGCCTTAGATGACTTGACAAAGGACGAGAATGTGGTCATTGTTCCAGGGAATAAGGCCAGGTGCCTTGTAGTGCTCAACCGTGAGGAATACGATCAAAAATGCAAATCTCTCCTTGATGATAAGAAAAGCTGTAAACCGCTTGGTTATAATCCAACCAACGGCTTTAGGAAGAAGGTTTGCGCCTTCACCAACAAAATTTACACCGAGGGCACCATTAATGTTAACCTGCGATCAGGCCCATTTTTAGCTTCGCCCATATGTTCTCTTATGTCGTCGCTCGCTAAAATTGGGCCTGACCAAAAGTCTCTCAAGAATTCGGGACGGTCGGCCAAAATTTGGCCGACCAAACTCGTGATCTGATTGGCTGTTGAAACGCCGGAAGTGAAAACGCCATCGTGATTGCGCGGAGCTCTCGCGAAGTCCTCGAGACTAATCCGCCATAAGCGTACGAAAAAATTTGCTCCCTTTTGTTCTTACAATGCCGTGGACGGTGCAACTTGATTTTATTTGTATAAATGGAGATATGCCATCTGAAACATCTCATGACTTGTCTAGAATCGGGTTTGAATCTCTGGGACGAGTGAAATTAGCGATTCCGTTATCGAGCTCTGTGGCCATGGGGTTGAAAGTACGTTGGCACAAACTTCCCTGATGTTTTGAAAGCTAAATAGCTGGTTCTTTCAAATGGCAATGAAAGCCGATGCATATTGGTTTCCTGGATGAGACAGGGGACATATATATCGACAGGAGGAGATGCTGATAAAATCGCAAGTTACACGAATGCATGTTTTGAATATCTGTGTATCAAACGGCTTTATTTATTTATTGTACATGACACGGTTTGTTGCACACTTCATAATATTTCCAGTTGATTTAACTTAAAACTCGCACTCCAGAAACTAAAATGGCATGTTTTCAGAGAGATCAATTGTACAACAATAAAAGAAACTTTGCGAGTCCATCTTACTGTTCGTACTCCATCAAAAAATTAACAGCCAAACTTATCATGATTTTACTGCGCGCAATTCTAGAAATACACCGCAACTGAAGATATTACCCGAAAAAATCACCAAAGAAACCTTCATGGGCAAACACGTTAAAGGAATAATTTATTTCCAAACCGTCCAACGACAAAATGCTAGGTTATCAATTACAAATTAAGATGTCAAGCTTAAAAGATTGCATATTCACCGGCCTTTGCCGCAATATAGTCGTCGAAAACAGTCCCCATGCTTTAAATGTGTTTTTCTCAAATTGAAGCCAACGGTAACTTTCGAATTCGTTTATAATATTCCTCCCACGGTAATTAACTCTGGTCAAAACAAACTAGCGTGAATCTACCGTCCACGCGTGTATTGGTGTAATGGAAGTAAATTTGATTGGCCGATGAAGGACATGTCAATCAATCAAAAAAAGTGGGCGGAAGGAATTTCGAAGAGGAATTTGGTCAGGCTCTATTTTTCGTTTCGCCAACTCCACGTACCACGCGAAACTAAAATAGAGCCTGATCGCAGGTTACCTTTGCCCCAGAGACTCACCTCTTTCTTTTATTCTGTTTTTTTCAGCCCTACTGTGACAGTGTTACAATATTGTTACCATAGTAACGAGTTTAAAATTGTATAGGATAAGGACCTCTTTCAATGGGGATTTTGACCCCTTGGTGAGGATTGGGGGATTATGAACCCCTGCTCAACCACAAATGAGCCAAGAAGTCATTCATCTGGGGGGAGGTCATTTTGTTGGACTCGTGTCTTCTTGTGAAAGGAAATATGAATAAAAGAAATCTATGTTTGAAGTGCGGGTTTATAGACGAAAGACAGAAGTGATCCTTGAAGAATAGGATGATAGCGATGCGACACACATTATAATTAATTTTGCATGCAACTCTGCATTGATACGTCAATGGAAAGTCATGGCTAGCAGTAAAATGACAGAAAATGACATTTAGCCCGGGTTTTTTTTGCTAATTTTTTGTACAAAAGTTTATGAAATGACGTCTGAATGAATGTTTTCCGCGCGTTTTAAACACTTGCATTCCATATTAACTTGTGCTTCGCATTATACTACATCATTAGTGTAAATAGTGGAGTCGTGTAAAAGATCTTTATTGTCTTAGTAAGGGACAAAGCACGCCGGCTATTTAGCAACGTTAACTCGTAACAGCATAATTTACTCGACTTTCTCGATTTTCCTTTATATCCACAGGGGTAAATTCTTCAGAACCATGCTCCTTCCTCGTCAATGGTTCAAGTGGGGCGATCAATTTCAGTTCACCATTCAGATACAGCCCTTGCAAATGGATTATCGAAGCACCGCCTAATCACAGCATCGCTTTAAACTTTACTACCCTTAATATCTTTAATTATCCTTCTTGGAAGTGGAATTGGGTAAAGGTCTATGATGGGAGGAACATATATCAGACCTTGCTTGGCAAATATACTGGAAAAGAGTGTCCTTTCACCGTATATTCGAGTGGACGGTTTTTGTTGGTAGTTGCAATTGGCTATTCAAGCTTTACAGCAGTTTATACTTCTGGTACAAGAAAAGGTAATTTGCAAACAGTTTCTCATTATTATCGATTGTTTACCGAGAACTTAATCAGCATGGTTTTTAAATAGAAATTTCCTGGCTTTTCTTGCTTACTGATTCAGGACCGACCACAAACAGGATGCGTAAACTGATCTTATGGTTCGGCATCTCATAGAAATGTCTCAGCTTGCAGACAATAATTTGCCAGTTAGTCTCACAGAAATGACTGGAATATGAAGGGATATGAAATTGTCATGCAGATACCGTACTCAGATATGAGATAGCCGTTTTTCATTAAAAGTAGTCGATAGTTAGAACAGTTGAATTTTCATGTTTTTATATAGAAATATTACAACCTTTATGTTGCTAATATTAAACTTAACTAAGTTTAAAAGGAGATATTCAATAATATTAAAGTTTACCCAATATATCAATGCACATAAGTTTCCAAATTACGTTTAGTTTTGTATCCTGAACGCCAGTAAGTGTTTAGCATATGTTGTTTGACTGAAAGGAGTTTCTTCAGTAAAAAGGGTCGTCTTAGCTATTCGACAAAATGCTTGAAACATTACACCGTAGAACTGGTCCCATGTTAAACAGCGTGTATTCTCTCGTGTATATCCGTAATATTTCTACTTTATATCAAGAACAGCTCAATTATTTACTACGAAACTAAAGGGCATGTTAAAGTTAGGGTGGTCATTGCAGTCAAGGAAGCAACGTAAATGACCTTTCAAGGCCTGACACCTGGAGTCAAGCTCTCTTATTATGATGGTAAATTTTGCAAAATAAGGTGGCTTAATCACATGACTATAACGTAGATAAAGTTATTAGCAATAGCTGACACTTTAGCTGTGTTTCTGAAATACAGCGTAGCAGGGAGGGCTCTAAGGTGAAAGCAGTTCAGTTCCATTAACGTCGATTCCCAGACTCCCTACCAGGCCTCGATATATTTTTATCCGGATACTCAGGTTGTCACCGTTAATTGGAAATCAGCAGTTGATTTGATCTGCTTTATTGTAAGTTGATTTGAAACGTCTCCAAGTAGTAGGGCACTTGGCTCATCTACATAACCTTGAATCTATGCTAAAGTGATTCCAACTGACAACGATATGTCTCTCCAATATTAAACAGACAATAACGAAAGTGATTACTATTACTGCTAACAATATCCCCCACTAAATCTGCCTTAAATAATAAATTCTGTAATACAGAAGCATTGCCAACGTTTGCCACATTACAACTTTGTTCATCATTCACTCGCTTACTTAACCAGTGAATTGGTCACCCACAACAAGCTATTCTTACTTGGCATGAACAGTTAGATTTTACTATTGCAAAGTTTGCATTTATGTCACTCTATAGAGACAAATGAAATTTAGCAAAAATGTCTCTCTATACATCTTACAGAAGCGAAGGACTTTGCAGTTAGTTAACTGCGAAATGTTCGTCTACATACATAAACGAATCAGTGACTTCGCAATTAATTGAATGCGAAATGTACATCTTCATATATGACGGAATCAATGACTTCGCGATTAATTAACTGCGAAATGTTCGTCTGAATATATTAGGGAATCAGTGACTTCGCGATTAATTAACTGCGAAATGTTCATCTAAATATATTAGGGAGTCAGTGATTTCGGGATTAATTAACTGCGAAATGTTCGTCTGAATATATTAGGGAATCAGTGACTTCGCGATTAATTAACTGCGAAATGTTCGTCTGAATATGTGAGGGAACCAGTGACTTCGCGATTAATTAACTGCGAAATGTTCGTCTGAATATATGAGGGAATCAGTGACTTCGCGATTAATTAACTGCGAAATGTTCCTCTGAATATATTAGGGAATCAGTGACTTCGCGATTAATTAACTGCGAAATGTTCGTCTGAATATATGAGGGCAACAGTGACTTAGAGATTACTGATAAACTGCGATATGTACATCTTCACATATAAGGAAATCAATGATTTCGCGATTTACTTACTGCGAAATGTTCGTCTGAATATATTAGGGAATCAGTGATTTCGCGATTAATTAACTGCGAAATTGTTCGTCTGAACATATTAGGAAATCACTGACTTCGCGATTAATTAACTGCGAAATGTTCGTCTGAACATATTAGGAAATCACTGACTTCGCGATTAATTAACTGCGAAATGTTCGTCTGAACATATTAGGAAATCACTGACTTCGCGATTAATTAACTGCGAAATGTTCGTCTGAATACATGGAGGCATCAGTGACTTCGCGATTAATTAACTGCGAAATGTTCATGTTTTTCCTATTTCTCACTGTAGGATGTTTGGGAATTTCTGCTCACCTCGGCTGGGACCTCGATGAATTGTAATTAAGCCATTCTTACAAAGTTTTCGTTTCAAGTTCACTATTCGTTTGAGTTGTCGCGTTGGTATGCTTATACAATATGTCTAGAATTCTCGGTATTTCCACGATCGGTAAATCCAAAAAGGCTGCAGATTAAGTATCTAAAAGTGAACGATCAAGCTTCAACTCAGTTAATGTTAATCTTAGTGTGTGCAAGGGTGACGTACTTTAGAGAGAGAACTTAGGGATACCATTAGCGATAAGGGAACAAACAATGTTAAAGCTTGGCTGAAAAAGTAAATACGACATGTAGCAGTTGCAATAACAGTGCAGAGCTTTGGTATCTCTACGCTAAGGCGAGTCAGCCTATCGTTTGAGCAAGATTTAACAAATTGATGAACTAGAAAAGGAGGTTACAATAGGGGGTGACAACTCTAACCAGGCCTGTTTCGGGAGAAAAACAAAAGAATGGAGAAGACTCGGGATTTTTGATGGGAAATATGACAGTTCTGGGATACTGCAGAAAAAAAGAGAAAAGTTTTGACATTTTACAAGAATGTCACCGAAACACTCGGAAGGATCTTCAAAACTGCCTGGAGGACTCAAAGTTCCACATGGTGTTGCTCAAACAACGTTTGTTAGAGTTGTCACTGCCATGATTTAAAGGGGCTAGGTCACGCAATTTTAGGCAATCTCAGCATTGATCAAATGGTCATAGAATTAACTGAAATAACAAAGTAACGGCTCAAAACTATAGAAGAACTCAAACAAAACACAGGAAAGCTAAGAAGGGACAAGGATGGACAAAACTGGGGAGGATTGCAATGGATTGCATTTGGGTAAATTTGAAAAACGTCGGCCAACCTTTTTTTAAATCAGTTTACATCATTTGTCCTTCCTGTAAGCGACAATAGGAGCATTAGGAAAGAGGCTCGTTCACGTTGATCATGGTGTTTCTTGCAACCTGGTACAACGTTCTCTGCAGCGAACCTATCAGAAACACCATGATCAACGGGAACGAGCCTGTGGTGGACAAATGACTCAAGGACTTTTTAGTCGGAGCCTCAATTCCTCCTCAAACTTGAAACGGCCTAAACCTAGCAAACCCTAGGAAAGGACTGGTTTCCTACACGCGACAAAGCATTACTAAAAAACCCGACGCTCTTAAATCGCAAAATAGAAAGATCACAAGCTCTCAGACCACCTAAAGTCGGAGCCCTATTTCTTTCGCCATTAAAAACTAGCAAACTCTAGTTTTTAGCGACAAACAGGCATTCTCTTACAGTCGCCTTTTAGAAAGACAACGGCTCTCAAGTAAATTAAAACGGGCTTTCCAGCCAAGAGCTCTACTTCTTTCGCCTTAAAAAAAAGGGGGTATGAGATAATTTATCTGCGGTAAGGAAGATGACAACATTACAACAACTAATTGAGAAGGAAATGATCCACTTATACATTCAGACGAACATTTCGCAGATAATTAATCGCGAAATCACTGATTCCCTAATATATTCAGACGGACATTTCGCAGTTAATTAATCGCGAAGTCACTGATTCCCTAATATATTCAGACGAACATTTCGCAGTTAATTAATCCCGAAATCACTGATTCCCTAATATATTTAGATGAACATTTCGCAGTTAATTAATCGCGAAGTCACTGATTCCCTAATATATTCAGACGAACATTTCGCAGTTAATTAATCGCGAAGTCACTGATTCCCTAATATATTCAGACGAACATTTCGCCGTTAATTAATCGCGAAATCACTGATTCCCAAATATATTCAGATGAAGATTTCTCCGTTAATTAATCGCAAAGTCACTGATTCCCTCATATATTCAGACGAACATTTCGCAGTTAATTAATCGCGAAATCACTGATTCCCTAATATATTCAGGCAAACACTTCGCAGTTAATTAATCGCGAAGTCACTGATTCCCTAATATGTTCAGATGAACATTTCGCAGGTAATTAATCTCGAAGTCACTGATTCCCTAACATATTCAGACGAACATTTCGCAGTTAATTAATCGCGAAGTCACTGATTCCCTCACATGTTCAGACGAACATTTCGCAGTTAATTAATCGCGAAGTCACTGATTCCCTAATATATTCAGACGAACATTTCGCAGTTAATTAATTGCGAAATCACTGATTCCCTAATATATTCAGGCGAACACTTCGCAGTTAATTAATTGCGAAGTCACTGATTCCCTAATATGTTCAGACGAACATTTCGCAGGTAATTAATCTCGAAGTCACTGATTCCCTAACATATTCAGACGAACATTTCGCAGTTAATTAATCGCGAAGTCACTGATTCCCTAATATATTCAGACGAACATTTCGCAGTTAATTAATCGCGAAATCACTGATTCCCTCACATGTTCAGACGAACATTTCGCAGTTAATTAATCGCGAAGTCACTGATTCCCTAATATATTCAGACGAACATTTCGCAGTTAATTAATCGCGAAATCACTGATTCCCTCACATGTTCAGATCACGAACATTTCGCAGTTAATTAATCGCGAAGTCACTGATTCTCTTGTATGCATATATGTACAAAGCGAAATTCGAGATTACTTAACGGCGAAATTTGGATCTGTTATATTAGAAATCAAAATATTTTGAAAAATATACAGAGATGTTTCATTGCAAATTTTTATAATTTCTCTATAGATATAATTCATTACAAAATTTTTACTTATAGTAATTCCCTTACCATACACTAGTCTTGTAGCGCATAGTTGCACTGACAACGTGACACAAGAGACAAGAGCAGCGAGCCCCCTCACAAGATCATATTCTTCTTTTGTCGATCAGAAAAATGTCTAAACGGAGAACTCAAGCAATCGTTGTTTCTTTTTAACCTGTTTTTAGTGGCCAGAAAGTCTACAGTATCCTCAAGACTAGAGAGACAAAAGCGAATACCTT
>NW_027179786.1:42500-55000 GCF_036669935.1 Montipora foliosa
TGTTTTACGTTTCTCTCACAGGTGAGATTATTGCTAAGGTAAACCATGCAGTAACACAAAGTCTGGTGACCGTAATTAGGTTGATTTCAAGAATCAGGTTGAGGGAGTCCTGTTTAATGCCAACTGAAGAGAAATTAAAACAAACTCTTATAACTACTTCTATTTTATCTTAAGCTTCTTATTTTCAGTAGCATCTGAAAGCTTATTTCCAGATCTAGTTTTGTTAAGCATTTGAGTGTTGTTACTTTGTTATCATAGGAAACAGAACTGTAAAAAATGAAAGTCCGAATTTCCGAGGGATCTGAAAGGCTATACTACACGTAACTGAAGAGAGAAGAGAAGCAAACACAGTCCGAAAAACTGGTTTTTGCCCTGAGCGGGACTAGAACTCACGTCTCCCTGATTACGAGTCGGGCATACTAAGCCACTACACCATCAAGGCTACCACACTGGCAACGCAGAAGATTAATGAGGTGACGTAGCGACGTGGGGATCCCTAGGGCCGAACTTTTTATTCACCTGAGTTCCTCAGGGCAAAAAACGCTCAGGGCAAAAACCAATTTTTCGGATGAGTGTGTCAAAACATAAGAATCCACTGTGTGTGATTCTCTTCTCTCCTCAGTTACGTATTGTATAGCCCTTCAGTTGCCTCGAAATTTCTGACTTTCATTTGTTTTAAGCCCCGTCTGGGGTTATAGAGGCAAGGATACACACTCAGATGAAGAAAACGTTGGGCCCTAGGGATCCCTACGCCGCTAAGTCACTTCATTAATCTGCTTCGTTGCCAGCGTGGTAGCATTGATGGTGTGGTGGCTTAGCATGCCCGATTAGTAAACTGGGAGACGTGGGTTGAGTCCCGCTCAGGGCAAAAAGCAATTTTTCGGATGAGTGTGTCGAAAGGTAAGAACGCATTGTGTGTGCTTCTCTTCTCTAGTCTAGAATAATTTTCTACAAGATGATAACCACTTGTAAAATGGTAACCGTGTTACATACATGGGTCATGCAAATTAGAATAAAGGCTAGGCTTCTTGTGGTTGTTCTGTTCTATGGCCAAAATTTATTGATTGAATTTCCGCAAATATAACAAACCGCACTACGCAAACCATTTATATTCTGGTTGGTCTTCCTCACCTTACGCCCAATTTCACCTTAAAAAAAAAAAAATCATCTGATGATTTATTCGCAATTTTAAGACCAAAGAAAACTTTCTTTTGCTTCAAGAGCCTCTTTCACACCAAAACCACTCCCCTAAATTTTACCTTAAAAAGCCACCTGACCACTAGTCTTAAATGCAAAAACGACTTTTCCGACAATTGAAATTTAAATGAAATCCTGTAAAGGCTAAGCTATTTTTCGAATTCTTGTCAAACTTATGATTTCTTTACAGCTTTTCGCGTTTGTGTGGATTTGTGTGACTGCCACAGCAGTACAAATACGTTTGAAGTTCAAAACATCTTTCGCTGCACTGGAAAAAATTCAACTGATATACTGAACAGCATTCCAACAACCACGACGCAGCTGTGAGTTGTAAACTGATGATGCTTTAAAAACACTTCTATTTAGTGCTTCTACTCAAAAATAAATCGTAACAGTAACGAACTTCACTGGCTGATAATAACTAAAGCCGATATCACATAAAGACCGCAGTCCCAAAAGATACAAGTCGCTCACAAGTGTGCCCTAAAAAAGGCACTGTAGCTGTACTTGAGTGGCTTTTTGGACGCACACTCATTGATGGTTTTCAAGTTTGAATACAATTGAACAAACAGCAATTTTCTAATTTGGGTGTTTTGCCAGTGCATCCAGTGATAGTATCGTTAGTTTTGCACACTACCTCTACTTTAAAAAGAGAGGCTATTGTCCTACAGTGGATAAAGTGACTACCTTATTGATAGACCGGATAGAGCAGCCATCGATGCCATCTCCTCAAATTGAAAATTATTTCTCCTTATGTGACCGTCAATGTTCGATAACGAAGCCAATTTTATTTTTGACTTTTTGCCCTTGGTATCAAATCCCAGTTTCGTCAGACTCCGTTTCAAAACTTTTTTCTGCATGATGATGCTGAATATGTACAATAGTACTATGTAGCCTGTTTTAGCGTCTCTTCATCAGATCGGGAGGAGACGAAAAAACACACGGACTTGAAAAAAAACCAGTGAGGTCTAGGATGTGTGGAGGCATGAGAGCCTGCAAGCATATCTGCTATATCAGTTCTTGACATATCCTCTGATTCGTCAGTCTTGACACCACCCGTTACCTCCTACCCTTTGCGAATTCAATGCTCTTTTTCACACCTGGTGGCTCCCACTGATAACTCTTGATTGCGCGCAGCGATGAATCGTTGTTGTTGTTGTTGCTTTGTTTATCTTTTGATTTGAATGAATGCCTTCGCGTTCTCGTCACGTAAGATCACTATAGAAGGAAAAAGAAAGCTGTTTTCTTCGCGTTTCTTCCATGCAATCGGTTTCGGAAAGAGCTTGATCTTTTAGATGTTTCCTCGACTAGTGAAAACATGGCGTCCATTCCAGTTGTCCGCCATGAGAGATCAAGTGCGACAGTTAAAAGAGCTGGGCTCCATTGGTATTGATGGCAGTGGAGCACAAGATGACGAGGCCAGAGTGAAAGATGAAAGATGTAAAATCGTTTTCGGATGGTTTCAACAAAACACTGACCCCCTATAAATTTCATAGGAAATGTTTCAGAAATAGAAAACGAGTACCGTGTCTCTATCGAGTTAAAGAAACACGAGTGAAAGTTTGGGAGAACGATAAATGCTGTGGGAACACGAGCCGCAGGCGAGTATTTCCACAGCTTTTTCGAGTTCTCCCAAACTTTCACTCGTGTTTCTATAACTGGATAGAAACACGGAGTACATGTTTTCTATTTCTTTTAGAAAACAACTCGACGAGAAAAATGAAAACAACTTGTTAACTCTAATTATCAAAATGTAAATTCTCTTTGCTCGCGCCATCACTACGTCAACAGCTCGTGCTAGTTCTGTGTTTCCATCGAGTTACAGAAACACGATTTTTAACCAATCAGCGCGCGTATTTTCTTAGGACTGTTTCTAAAATGAAAAAGAACGAACTGATAAATGACAAATATAAACTTAAGGTTACCCCAAACCTTCGCGGGTGCTCTCCAGAAAAAAAAAATTCGTATGCGCGCTGTTTCAGAGGAAACTACCACAAACAGTATATCAATACAACGGTAAAAAACGAATTTTGACACGGCTGGTCAACCGTTAACTTGAGCCTCGATACGGAAAGAACAAATAAGTGAACGGTACGGGGGTTGGCCAGCCGTGTCGAAATTCGTTTTAAGCGAGCATTGAAGGATTTTGAAAATTTGAATATTTTGCCTCTTTTCTAAGCATGGAATGCTCGCTGGACCTTGAAACTTGGTCCAGGAGAAGTAAATTTACCCGTGTAGCCATCGCCGGAATTTGAGTGTGACTGATGCCGGAGAAGTGTGATTTCATCGGCGAGATGTGAGATAATCTAGAAATTACTTTCCAGACTTTCCTTTATTTAGGTACGAGTGACAACCAGGAAATTTGAGGAGTCGCTTAAATCGCATTCAATCAGGCAAATAACCACACAAAAACCGAGAAAATCACCACGACAATTAAGTACAGCTTTTTTATTCAGAACTTTTGCGGGAAAATATCTTTTCAGTTTTTTATCGAGATTCCCACACAAATCCTTACAATTTTTTACCCTCCTAATCTAGGCCGCCTTTGGTCACGCCTTCTTGGAGAATTTTGGCAACATCGGGCTCACACTGTAAGCCGCCAGCCAATGATATGAAATTCACAGCAAGCAAAACGGCGCTCCGAAAAGGAATAGTGCTTTTAGTCACGTTTTATCCTAGTTGGCTTCCTCGCTCTTGTCTATTTTCCAGTGCATGGTAACAATGGGGAAAACTAAAGATAAGAAAATTACAAGGGGGACGGCAAATCAAACAGAGGAGCGAGATTACAGGGAGGCACTAGTGGCCGACATGAAAGCAATCGGTTAGAATTTGCCCCGCGCAATTTCTTTGGCTACTGGCTCCAGGTAAAGATTTGGCTTTATCCAAGGACTTTTCTCTTTTCTTGAGCGTTTCATCACGACGAAGCGACTTTGCTATTTATAAAAATCATTTCGCGAGTGTAAACTTAAATGCTAATTATTTGGAAAAGGAGCCGTTTTGCCGCGAAAAGCTCGCTGAAGAGTTCACGATTTACAAAGATTATAATGCCTTTATAATTTATTAACTTAAAAAAAAAATCTTTGTGGTCTAACTTTAATTTGGTCGAGAAAAAAAAAAAATCGGTAAAAGTAGCCCGCGAACGTTAGGAGTAACCCTAACAGGATTTGCAAATTTGCCGAAGATCGTAATCACAACTACAAGTAAAACCGCCTCGCTAATTGTCGTCATGGCACCAAGCAAATGTCTTGGCATGAATGGAAAGATCCGAGCGTTTCTTCTCCCTGTCCGGGGCGAGTGGGATCTGGTCGGGGGAGGGGGGCTGGGTGTTTAGCGGCCTGCTGAACAATTTGTCTCGTCAAGCTGTGTGGATAAATGATTTATCCACCGTCAACAAGCTTGTCACGGACGCTTCAGGTAAGTATTCAATGACATCAGAATTTGCGAACAGTGAATTAAAATTTCACTTCTTTCAACAAGAATTCGTTTACCCTTGACGAACGAAAATACAAATCAGGGCAGAGCGGTTGTGGGAAGAGTTGGAGTCGTGGGTGTAGACAATAGGGTGGGTTTTTATGATACAGGCGCATAAGGGTACCACTAAGTCTCCCAAGAAATCCTGGTAAGTTTACTAATATCATTATCAATTTATTTATATTTTTCACTGTACATTATTAACATCTTTTTTTACATTTCCTATGAATTTTACAGGGGGTCGGTGGGGTTTCAGTGGGTGATCAGCTTACCGGGGATCACCTGTTTTAGGAAGTTTATGCAAAGCTGGCTATCAACAACGCCTAAAAAAGAACTAAAGGGAGGCAAAATAGGAAAGCAAACTGTAAAGGGTCGTTCATCTTGCAATGCAGTGTTGACATGCCTCTGAATAAAGCAGAATGATCACCACAGAATGCCACCTGTTTTATGATATTCCAACTCGCTGTAGATATTGTAAAACCGCTTTCTGATAAAATAATCAACTAGTAGAAACCGACTCAAATATGAAATATTTTAAGCAAGAACCGATACAAGGTAGATTTGCGTGATTTATTAATGTCTTTTATAATATGGGCAAACTGGTCCATGATGAAAAGGGGAATTCTGATTGGTTCTCTGAGAGGTACGAATTTTGCAATACGGACCGCCGCGATGGAAGATGGGCCGATCACGAAGCACTGCATATATGTTGTCAAACTGTTCCCATTTTCTGTTTCCATTTTCTCGGACATAAAAAAAAAATGCAAGAAATATTCTGTTTTTTAATTTGTCATTCATGTCGGAGTTCCAGTACGGATTTTGCTTTCCAGAACCGTTAACAGAAGAATATAATAAACCCTATTAAACTAGCCTGCAACAATTTCGGTCCACACAGGGGAAATATTGATCTCATTCCTTTCTTGCAAGTTTATGTACCTCAACTTTCAGGCTCGGCCCCTAAACTTGCAAAAAAAGAAGAAGTCAAGCAATATTTTCCCAGTACGGAACTCCAGCTAGAGTACTTTAATAACAGCTATATATATTCGATACCCAAACCAGCTTTCTTTATGTGCAATTAGAATTTACTGTCCACGGTTGCTTACTAGTGTAAAATTGTAAATAAAAAGCTCAGAAGAAAAAGGCCGTAAGTGACTTTTTCTGCCGATTTTAAGCTTTCATCAAATTTGTTTATTACTGAAGGCCTGAATTGCTAAATTACAAAAGATATCATGATATTAATTATAATTGAGAAGTTCAACCTTTCAATAACATAACAAGTACTTTCGGAAAATTCAGATCAGACTGACAAATCCCAAGAACGAATCAGTGGGCCAGTAGGGTGACGTCTAGCAAGCAACATCCATGGGGACGGGTGTGGGAGAACTTTCCAGGCAAACCACCACTACCCTAGGTATTAAGCTACCTCACTGTGGAAACTACAGGATTGAGCAGAACAATGGAGGACAACTCCCCCCCCCCCCCCCCAGCTGATGGGCTTACATATCCCAGGGAGTTCCCACCAATTCCCTACCCCAGGTGAAGGCACTTCCTTGACAATCACCCTACTCACCACAAACTTATCCATCCAGGGACTCATCAGTTCTTGGCAAGAACAGGTGAGTCAAAGTGTGTGTAGCTCTCAATCTCATAGAGATACGGCCGGTTGATCTTTGCGTAAAGCGTGGTATGACCGATGTTTCACCGGCTTTACAGGAAGCAGGGATTAAAGGACACGGATCGAACGCGCTTGTGCATCGCCAAGGTGCACTGATCGAAACGTTATCCCGTGCCAAATCGCAGCTCATTAGCTCTTAATCTCACAGAGATACGGCCCCTTTCATCTGACCTTCTCA
Source organism: Montipora foliosa (assembly GCF_036669935.1). Classification (NCBI taxonomy): domain Eukaryota; kingdom Metazoa; phylum Cnidaria; class Anthozoa; order Scleractinia; family Acroporidae; genus Montipora; species Montipora foliosa. The sequence continues at coordinate 49,022 of NW_027179786.1, forward strand.
AGCACGCCATGCCAGCCTGCCTACTTGCACCTTTTACTTTACTGTTGCATTGTGGGTAATTCTTTCCCGCCCTTCGAAAATGCGGCGGGTCTAATTTGCAGGTCGCAGGTCGCAGGTCGCAGGTCGCAGGTCGCAGGTCACGGGTTGCAGGTCATTGTTTCACCAATACAGAAAGTATCCTACACATTCTTAAAAGCTAACCTTAGGCCTAATTAGGCCTAAACAAAAGTTTTTGGGCCTAAGGTTAGATTTTATGAATGTTTAGGGTAGTTTCTGTATTGGTGAAACAATGACCTGCAACCCGCGACCTGCGACCTGCAGATTAGACCCGCCGCCGCAAATGGATCACCAGGAAATAAACAAGATTCAGTTATAGTATAGTAAAGTCTCCATTGAGGCCACGGAATTCAATCCAAAAGTAGCACAACACAAGGCAAATGGGCTCCGAGTCCCGCTGCTTTGCTTTCTTTCCAAAGCTTTCAACAATTTACGCCACCAACCGCTTGGAAACTTCACCATAACCTGACTCCGTCTGGCTCAAGAGGACGGCAATTCAAGCATTGCCGACCTCGTAACACCCTTTTAGTTCTTTAAGAGGTGAACTTGATTTGCGGGCTTCAAGACTTAATGATGTCTGTCCACCACCAGACAGTGAAATAGATCGATAACAGCCCAACAAATGCCGTCTTCGTCAACAACCATCCATCGATCGTGACAGTTAGAGATGGAGTATGCCTGGGCCAGCAACTTCACCTTGCAAGTCTTTCTGTGATTACAACGCACTTTTAAAAGTTACTCAGCAAGGCAGAATATATTCTGGCTGGAGTTTCAACCTTTCACATCACAAACTAAGCTCATTTTTGCTGCCTGTGTTTGGCTCTAGAAAGCAATGGATTTTGTAAGGACTGGAATGGACTCTTGGATAACCACGCTACATCGATTCAGCCTTCTGTTTCACGTGCAACGGCTCGGCAAAACAGTATGTGCATTTCACTTTAACCCTGACAAGTTCTGTTGTTGTTTTGTTGCTTTTTGTTCTCCTACCTTGCCCAGTAAGCGTCTCCTTTCGGCCAGCGAAACAAAACGAAACAGTAGTATCCACCGATGGAATGAGAATTCTGCTACAGGTAAAATATTGGTTTGCTTGCTTGGTTGCTCGCTAGTTCGTTACACCATCATATTTTAACAGATCTAAACACCATTGCCTTTTGACTTTGCTTTGCACGCGCATGGACACTTTCCTGGGGCCTTATTGTGTCATCTGTTTAAAAACTTCTTGCACTAATTTTATCTTGATAAAAATCTATACTTAAGTGGGCTTAAAACTTGAAATCCAAATCCATCCTATCTTCGAGATGTTCAATTTCAGAAAACTTTGAATTTACTTCAGATGGGACATCATCTAAAGAGAGTGGTCTACCGCGAACCTTTGTCGATGAAGAAGACATAGGAGCTGAATTTTTCAGAGGCCGTTTCCCATCTGGGGAAGTCCCGGCTCCAAACTTTGTCGACTAACTTTTTTTTTTTTCTAGGGATGTTGCGGGAACACCATGGTCTGTAGAAGCAATAAAAAAAAAACGGTTCAATATCGTGCAACATTTGTTGCTTAAAAAATATAATGTTACACAATGTTTTATTTAGCCTTTTAAGTAAGCGTGATCTGTTTTATTTAAGAAGGAAAGTTGTTGTCAACATAAGAACACTGTACACACTGGAAACGATATTAAGTGGTGGCACGATATTAGTTAGGTTAAGTGTGCCCCTCTCCTCTCCCCTGACTATCATATTGTAACAAAGTCCATAGTATGCTGTCTTCAAGTAAATATAATTATAAACTAAAAATCTTGTTAATTATTTACTTTGTAGTATGTAGTAGAGTGGAGAAATAAAGAAGACGAAATTAAAAAAAACAAATCATACAACGTAAATAGCTCCCCGAGAGAATTTGTGGTTACTAGTAAAACACGAAATCTAGTCAGATTAAAGAAAATAAAATGAAATCAATAAACATTGGCATAGAGGATGACATGTTGATCATTTCTGAGTTCATTTCTTTTTCACAGCAAGCTAAAGCGCGAATGTTGGTGTTGTTATCAGCTGAGTTGTAAAACAAACGTTCATTGAAAGTTAAGTCGTCGCTCGGGATTAGTATCCGGATGGGGGACCAGAAGAGAGATAAGATATGATATTGCCTTGGAACGACGTCGTATGCTTCGTAATGTTTTTTTTTTTTTAATCGGAATACTCGTATTAAAAATTAAAGAAACCTTACCGTTTATCACTTTAGGACATAATTATGGAGTAATGGTAATACAGTATCCATTTCTTGTTACGTTCGTCCTCCCTTCATCCGGAAAAGAGGCGAGGTGATTGTTGATATTCGGCTATCCGAGTTAAAAATTGGTAATAATGACTCCCGAAGCTAAAAGAGCTGCAAGTTTATCGCCATGCATTTATGCATGTGTTCACCAAAGAGCATTACTTTTAATTAGCCTTTCAAAATAAGTAAAAGCAAGTTTTCGCCATAGGGTTTTCAAACGCCCCTCCAGTTTGAGAACTTTAACTACATCACAAAAGTCTATTGATACCGAATGGTAATCTTGTCCATTTTTGTTTGATATTTAGGCCCTTATTATTAAAAAGACTCTCTTTCTGAATTTTTTCTCTTTAATATTTTCGGAAGTTGTTCCGGAAATCTTGATCTTATATCAGACAAACTATGGCTGAAATGATTTTGCGTGTTACAAAGCTTTTATATGTCTGGGTCAAACGTTTCTGGTATTGACCAAAGAACGCAAGCAAGTTGTTTGTGTATGTGACTCGATTGCAACGGTTGCAGCCGTCTTTATGAACAACTGATTGACACAAATTATTGTCGAACAAAATAACATAATTTATTTTTCACATTGTTGTACAAAAACGCCGTCCATCCCCTTTTTACAAGAACGGAGAATCGACGACAAACATGTACTTTGTCGATGTCTGTTTATATTTGAATCGCAGTCGCGATGTGGGCCGCGTTAACTTTGATTAGTGTTAGAGCCGCGCTTTCCATTCTTTATTGGAAATAGACATTTCTAGTTTTCAAGCCAACTTCTCTTCAGTTCGCTTAAAGGAAAGGACACAAATTGTCGCTTATTTTCTCCCGAGTGGCTTCATCAAGCAGAATAAAAACTTAAACGCGCACAAAGTATGCCGTTCGACAGAGAGTCTTAGAAAAGGAAACTTTCGAGGTCATCTGAATCAAGTTAGCGTTCGGTGTTATTTCTTAGAACAGTGAATAAACAGCTCTCGTGGGAACTCAAGCTAAAGTTTTCACCAAGGTTTTATTAGAAGCTTTTCCCCATCCACGGCATATTGCAGCGTCGCCAGGATATTCGAAACTATACCATCTGATTCGCAGCTGATGAATCAGGCAAGCTACATTGGGACTCATTGAACTGTTCTCGCTGAATTATAATTGTGTACGTTGCCAAGTAGGCCTTTAAAATTAGCATTGAGATAAATTAGTACAAATTTCTTATCCATTGCTTTCCATGCTTTTATTTCTAGACGGCTTGGTGACAATGAAATAAGTGAACTCCCAGAAAAGGTTTTCTCAGGGCTCACAAGTCTGCGATGGCTGTAAGTGTTGTGGCCCAAATAATCTTTTAAAATATATATATATATCGCTATGCACCTGGTCGCAAAGTTTTGTTTGACTTAGTTATAACTAAGTGACGCAAACAACTATTTTAAATAAAATCTGACAATTAAGAAGTTGATAACTCTTTTACATGTAGGTCTACAACTAAATTGCATTTGGAGATTGGCCTTCTAAGCTTAAAGTTAGGGTTAGGGTTAGAGCTTTTGCTCAACATGGCGGCCATTTACTCCGCTAGTTTACAGCATAATCTTTGATTTAGACAACCATCTTATAGTCAATTGACACCTGTCAAAACAAGGCATTCGCTGACCAGTATCACGTGATCATATCGCGGGTTCAAGTTTAGAGCTCATCGATTGATTGAAAAGCAATTTATATGCTTTTGTTTTCTGAGGTTGCATCTAGCAGTTAATTGTGGCCGAGTCTGTCGCCCCTGTTTCTCAATTCATTTGTGTCTGACAAATCGTCGCCCCTGTTTATGATTTGTGCCTAAAAAATCGACTGCTGACCCAGGCAATATGATTTTCTATCAGATACTCATAGTGTAATGTTTGATTTTCGAAGTAAAAGGGACGCTGTAAATATTTGAAAATTACTCACCTTTAATCGCTATGCTGAACCTTCGATATCGTTCTGCTTCGTGACTCAAGGTACCCAGGACACCTCGCGAACTAGATGAACAATACCGATACCACCTTCCTTGCGCGCTCGGTTGAGCAAATCAAGATTGCTTTCCCCTATACAATATCTACCAATTTACAAATTAATTTACATATTTTCCCGTTTTACGCGGGACTTCTAGGTTGCCTCCTTGCTGCGGGGGCAAATATCGAGTTTAGTTTCATAGTTTGAAATGTCATCGGTGCATGAAAGAAGACTGAATTTGTGACTCAACCAAAGCACATAACGGGTTCCGCTGTTTAAAAGTAGGACTCTTAACCTACATCTACTGATTTTTATCATTTACTTTTAATTTAATGAGACCGTGATAAGGGAAAATTTGTTAATAATTTATGCTCATAATTATGTAGTCCAAAAGATATTTCTAAAATGCGTGTTTGCACTTGATCGAATGGTGGCTATGGTTGGGGAGAGGACAAAACGCGGAGCCCTACTCCATCGAGTACCCTATGGACTACCCAAATGGAGCACCCTAAAAATAATGTTTTGAATTAGTACTGTTGACCAATGTGTAAGCAGCATCTGAAATAGTGCTTACAAAAGCCTCAACACCCATTTTAAACAACATTGTTCAACAGTATTTAAGTCTAAGCACCCATTTTAAAAGGTTAGCTTGCATGAAGTAATCGGTCACCACAACAATAATCGAAAGCTAACCTTTTTAACTATTAAGCTATTACTGGTGTACCGTTTTGTCGTTCTCGTTCTCTTTCTCTCTTTCGTTTCTGTTCTTCTGACATTGGCCGTCCAGGCATCTTGCAACCTTAGTAGATTCGAAATTAAAAATCTTAAGACATACCAAAAACTGCAATTCAGACCAAAAAGCAGCCCTAGACAAATTAAAAATAAACACGCAGCTTTAAGTTTATATCCCTCCAATGCTTGACTTGAATAACTACAGCTATATTATGTTAAACCTGGATTGAAACCAGAGAAAAATGCAAGAAAAATATATTTTCCAAACCGTACCTGAACACGAAAAGCATCGACTGTCAAGACAAGGCATGGCTGTGTAGCCGCGTCGAGCCACAGAAAGAGCGCCAAAAATTAAGCCTCGTTCAGGTGTGTGTGAGCGTCTGACCTGGCTTAAGCCTGCGATCCAATCAACAACCCGTCCCGGGTCAGCGGTCAACTTAAAAGTTGACCGCTGAGTTGACCTCGATAAGGTCTGACTTGAGCCCGCGATATGGTCACGTGATACTGGTCAGCGGATACCTTGTTTGACAGGTGTCAATTGACCATAACATTGATGTCCAATATCAAAGATGTATGCTGTAAACTAGCTAGAGTGTAAACTGGAGTATTGCCTCCTCGATGAGCTCTAAACTTGAGCCCGTGATATGGTTACGTGATACTGGTCACATTGGCATATATGGAGGGGCGGACGTACGTACGTTCATGACGTCATGGCTATAAAACCAAGTTTTCTCACATCGATGGATTACCTAGTCTCCTTCGCAGCCGTTTTTTGGATGTCACGCAACGCTCCCCCCAAAGAACCGGATGCTTAAACCCGAACCTCATTCCTTTCCCTTTGTTTTGAGATCATGAGGTAATCTCAAAATCCACCAATCACGTATCAGTAATTTGTCATTGAAGTCAGTTTACCGCGCGGAAAAGGTTTCCAGATATCACAGAGAATCCCTATGGAT
>NW_027179786.1:57500-62500 GCF_036669935.1 Montipora foliosa
TTGGCGACTACTGTTGCCTCTTTCTCAAATGAAAAATTGTCAATAGTCTTAACATGTTTACGTAAAATTTGTTTAAAAGAATAAAAACTTTCAGGTACTTTAACTAATCTATTTACAAAATTCCAAATAACAGGACCTCTGTATCGTAGGGAGTTCCTGCCGGTCTCTGATCTAAATCTAATGACATTAAATTGGTTAGGAACACGAGAAGATCTAGAAGAAACTCTTTTAGAAAACAGTTCACATATCGATTGGGTCGTTGTTCCAAAATATACTTTGTGCAAGAGAAACAGTACAGATTTTTTATAGAAGTAAGAGATGGGCAGCCAGTCGGATTTCATGAGACATGTGTCATCTGCCATCGTTGAGTCGAGGTTATTCACAATACGAGCTGCTCTTGCATGAATATGGTTTAGAGAGTTCAGTGCGGAAGGAGAACAATTTCCCCATACCGAAATTCCATACGTTACACTGGGGATAATTGTTTTAAAGTATATTTCCTCGAGAACCTTCTTCGGAAGGATTCTCATTCTCTTCAACTCTCCAACCTTCTGCGTAAAAGATTTCTTCACTGAGTCAATGTGCACAGACCATGTCAGCTTATTGTCAATTTTAATTCCAAGGCAAGTGGTGTAATTAACCAGGTCGATATGGCCAGTGTTAAAGTGGAGGGGAGGTATAGGCCCAACAAAAGAGGTTTTACTTAGTATCATTGCTTCATTTTTAATTGGGTGGATGGTTAGCTGATTCTTAATGCTCCACAGGAGAACTTGCTCCAATGTTTTATTTAGTGACAACATAACCTGGTCAACATTTGGTCCAATACAGTAGACTGTAGTGTCATCTGCATACATGTATAGATCTCCCGAGTCGATGTGGTCAGGGAGATCATTAACATTTATGGTGTAGAGCCGGGGGCCAAGAAGCGAGCCTTGAGGGACTCCATATCGTACATAGTCAGTGACAGACCTGCAATTATTAACTTCAGCAAATTGACATCTATCAGTAAGATAGCTCATTAGCCATTCATGAAGAGATCCTGATATTCCAATGGCGTGTAATTTATGCGATAAAATATAATGGGGGACAGTGTCAAAAGCTTTTTGGAAATCTATAAAGACTGCTCCAACTGTCAGACCATTGTCAATTGCTGTCTTCCATCCTTCAGTCATAGAGGTAAGCATTCCTTCAGTCGATAGTCCCTTGCTAAACCCCCACTGTTTACAGCTTTTTATGCCACAGCTGTTCAGATGGGTATCAATTATGTTGCAGATCTGGCTTTCGAGCAGCTTGCTGGGGATACTTAAAAGTGATATTGGCCTATAATTTGAAACATCTGCTGGGTTTCCTTTTTTAAAGATTGCATTAACTTTTGCAATCTTCCATGTGTTAGGGAAGCTGGACTGAGTCATGCTGCTCTTGAAAACAGTTACAATGCCCTCTAAGGCGGATGTTCCTGCAATAGCTAAGCTACGAGAAGAGATGCCATCAGGACCAGATGCTTTGTTAATTTTAATTGTCTTGATATCAGTTTTGAGTTTGTTGATGTTGACCTCCAAGACCTGCACAGTGGGGGTAACTCTGTACATGAATTGATGGGGTTCATCAGCTTCGGGGAATTTTTCAGCTAGTTCCTTGCCAATATTTATGACGTAAGAGTTAATCAGTTCAGCTTTCTCGTAGTCATTTGTGATTTCCTTATTGTTAGCATCTCTGAGGGGGCCAATATGTTTATTCTTAGGTTTTCCAGTGGCCTCGTTCACAGTTTTCCAGAAAGATTTTGAGTCCTTGGTCTCTGTAAATTTCTTTTTCCAATATTGAGCTTCAGCACGTCGTAGCATCTTAGATACTTTGTTCCTAGAGGATTTGTAATCAACCCAGAGTTTATTAGTAGCGGGTGTGCCATCACAGGCTTTCAAAAGTTTATATCTCTTATTCATCTCTTTCCGGATCTCACTGTTCATCCAAGGTAGTGAATTTTTTCTAACCTTGGCTTTACGTAAGGGAATGTGACTGCTTGCAATAACATTATACATGCAATTCCAAGCCCAAGTGATGTCATCCAGGTCCTCAAAGGTGGAACAGACCCACCAAGGAGCACTTTCCAGGTCATGTTTGAAGTCTTTCGGGTTTTCCAACACATTCTTGAAATTGTGGACATATTTAATAAAAGGCTTTGGATTCCTGATCTTCAGCTTGTAGATAACGTAGATGAATTTGTGATCAGCTATGCAATACTCAATCACATCAGACTTTGAGACCTTTGAGGTATTGATAGTCAAAATCAGATCGATCAAAGTGTTAGAATGTGCTGAGGTTCTTGTGGGTGCTTTTATGATGTTACAAAAGTTATAAGATTGTAAGATGCGTTTGAATTTCGCACCATTTCCATTAGTAGCAAGCTGATCTGAATTGAAGTCACCAGCGATCACAACATTCCTGCGAGACATCCAAATTGTACTCAATACTTGGTTGAATTCATCAAAGAAAGATGTAACGTCAGGAGGTCTATATACACAACCCACAAGTAATCTTTGCGAGTGAGCTTTCAATTCAATCCAGAGAGCTTCAATGCCGTCGTTGTCATATTTGGATATATGTACACAATCTAGGCTAATGTTAAAGTAAATAGCGACTCCGCCTCCTACTTTGTGTGACCTATCTCTTCTCAGAATTCGGTATCCATCGATGTTTACTTCGTTATCGCTTATATCTTGTGTCAGATGCGTTTCAGAAATGGTTAGGATATCCAGGTTGGTATGCTGTAAAAGTATTTTCACTTCGGGGAGGTTCTTACGGAGGCCTCGCACGTTCGAGTCACCGATGGATACTCCTTGCTTTCCATTGTCTCTCACCACGTGAAGTGCATCAAACAGAGGGGAAGCAGGCCCCGGGTTAGGACATATGTCGCCGCATAATTGTAAATATTCAAGGTTGAAGCTTGCATCGGAGTTGCTGTAGTAGTTGACTCTCGAATTCCTGAATCTGACTCGAGCTTTCCACACGGATCCAATATGGCGGATATTGAGTCGATACAAAATGGATGATATCGGTTTCAAAAACCAATGATTATCCCAGCTTTGCTTGTTTACTTTGACGAGGCGCATATTTAATCCGATGTGTGCATCTTTGCCACTTGAACATGCCAATATGTACAGAGAAAAGCCAAAAAGAAACCAAAGTATAGGCGAACTAAAAATTTTGCTTCTTCCCGCCATGATGACCGCTGACCATTTCCACATTTACATCCAGCTGCATAGTTGTCACAACAAAGATGATCCTTTTCAGGTTGCTGCAATACTGAATCAAAATGTTTCAGTAATGCTAGTCTCCTGCATTCACTAGTTTTAACAAACGATTTCATCTGCCCTTCAACATGACTGAGAAGAATCCCATGATACAAAATATATGCCATGCTTCGAACTCCGTCTCTACTAGCCCGTCCAGTTTCTCGCACATATGCTTCAACCGTTTTTGATGGTCCAAATTGCACAATCCTGTGGACTCCCTTGCAGTCCACCCCCTTGTTACAATAAGTAAACGTATTGTCCCATTCTCTATCTGGAAGGAGTGAAGAATGTTCTGTTTGTTGGCAGCTGGTGTGCATGAATGTAGCATCTCAACTAGAACACTTTCCTTGTTACCTGCATACATGCGTTGTCCTAGCAAACCTTTGATTCTCCCATAAACGATTCCACATTGTTTAATCGTTTGACAGTATATCGTTGTTCTCTCGCAAGAAACCTGTTTTGTTTTCAACTCATCAATAAGCCATCCAAAATAAAACTCAAGATCAGTATCTTTGCGCATACATTCTACAATGTAAGTCAAATTTAACTTGTTTGGACTTTCTTTGATTTCATATGGGTTATCAATAATAAGTAGAACATTTAAGATGCATCCTTGGTTAACTTGGTAGCTATGGCAGTCAAAGCAATTATTGGGACTTCTGGAGCCAGTGATCGTAACTCATGTAGATGTGCATAGCACTCGCGAAACGCTGCCACTTTCCCATCTTGTGATGTTCCCCTGAAAATTTGATAGAAAAACTTGTTTCGACTTACCAGCAAAATAATAAGAGCTGAAAGAAACTGTGGCCTCCACAAAAAGTGGGGCGTTTAAAAATACAAACAAGTTGTAAAAAGTCTACTGGTAAAATGCATCTAGATGAACATATTAGCAAAACCTTCAATAACCAAATTATGAAATGCAGATTGTGATTCGACAGCTAGTGACAAAAACAACCACAACAAGCGTACAACTGATCCTTAAGTTACCACTGTTTTATAACATGAGCTTCATCGATAGCCATGGCACCATTCCCAAGCATGATTCTCCAACGATCATTCATTAACCACGCTTCTGGTGACCCGAAAACTACTGAATATTGGCCATTCTCGATTCTCGAATGGTCACCTCCATGAGGCTTACAAGTGGAGAGACAACGATAACAATTTGCCCTGGAAGTTTGGCCCCATAGTCGAAGATAAGTGGAAGAGCTTCATAAATAAGAGATTTTCCAAATCCCGTAGGCAGGTTGACAAATACATCTTTCCTCTGCGTGACAACTTTTTTAATCGCTACCTTCTGATGCTCATTTAAACTGGGGATTTGGAACTTCGCAGAAGCCAAGGTAAAAGCCTCCTCCAGCGACATCATTATTTTCTTCGAATTAGCTCACAGATAAAATTCGAACTGTGATTGCGGGTAAAATGATCTTGGCGGGCCTGCCTCAGGTTTATGTGAGGGAGGCTGTGATTGGCTGAAAGGGGGAAAGGAATGTGGTTCTGGTTTAAGCAGCAGGTTCTTTGGGGGGAGCGTTGCGTGACATCCAAAAAACGGCTGCGAAGGAGACTATGGGTTACCATATTTTGTTAGCTATGGTGCTCAGCGCGCGAGCGACTTCGCCGCGTGCGGAGCTCATTTTGCTTTTAAATATAGTTTGAGGTGATTCCTCGGTATTGCACTGTGCATCCTGTACTGCGCATATGGTGTGTCGA
>NW_027179786.1:65000-75000 GCF_036669935.1 Montipora foliosa
TTTGCTGAGGCGTCGCAGAAATGTCAACCTTATCAAAGAGAAACTTAGAGCTTTGGAGTTAGCGTTTACTAAATTTGAGCAGGCACACATCATGTACATTGATGCCATAGATGATTCCGAAGAGCTGCAAGTAGCAATTACTGGTTTCGACTCCGAACTCCAGAGGAAGCACGAGTTTTGTGAGCCTGTTAACAAGTGGTTAAATAGTGTCCGGAACGAGGAGACGTGTTCTGATGTTCTACCGAGTGATTCTGTAAACCAGCACGGACTCTCGTTGACTTCGAATAAAAGTCATCACTCTGGTTCTAGCATGGATTCGCGTTTGAGTGTAAAAATAAAAGTAGCTAAGGCAGAAAGAGCCATCGCTAAACTAAAGTTGAATCAACTAAAGAAGAAGATAGAACTGCAACAGAAAAGGGATGCGGTACAGCGAGAGCAGGAGATCCTAGAAGCAGAGAATGAAGTTGAGCGTGCTACCCTAAGGGCCCATATCTTAGAGGAGGAAGATGGCGTAGAACAAATTGTGGATCCCTCCCAGGCTACCGAGGACAAGTCACTATGTGAGCCAGAAAGGGCTTATGAGTCGGTTTACTTGATTGCAGACGCTAAAGAAGAGAAAATGTCTGCACCTTTACCGGGTACAAGTGTCACTTTGAATCCGGCAGCTCCTGTGTGGACGCGAGTACCGAATCGCTGTGAGGCTCCATCAACTAGATCTTGCAATGAGGTTCCTCCGCCCGAGGCAAGGTTTCAGCAGTTACTGCAGCAGCAACAGGAAATGATACAGCTCCAGCAGCAAACGTTTCAATCTGTGGCGTCAACGATTAGGCAAGGGTTTGCCTTACCTAAACCCGAACTCAGCAAGTTTGATGGAAATCCGCTTGAGTTTTGGAACTTTATTCGCTCCTTTGAGAGCAATATCGAGAAAAATGCGTCCGATGAGAGTGAGAAGTTGTCATTTCGTCTTCAGTACTGTACGGGAGCAGCTAGAAATGCTATCAAGAGCTGTGTTTCAATGGATCCTGGATTTGGATACCAGATTGCACGTGCCCTGCTGCAAGATCGTTTTGGGCATCCATTCAAGATTGCCGTAGCCCACTTAAACCAAATAACTCATGGTCCACCCGTGAAGCCTTATGACCAAAAGGGACTACTGGCCTTTGCAGATCAGCTGAGGGATTGCCAGAACGCATTAGAATTAATCGGGTACTTGGACGAGATTAACAGCGCCGATAATCTGAGAAGAATAGTTGACAGGCTCCCCTTTCACCTGAAAACGAAGTGGCTTGAGATCGCAGACAGTATCCAGCAAACCGGTCAGCGACCGAGAATTCATCACATTTCCCAGTTTGTCACTACTAAGGCGCGAGTGGCCAACAATCCAGTTTATGGAGGTGCATTAACTAACGACAAAGAAAAGGGCAATCCAAGAAACAAATCTTCAAATCCCGGAGCAAAAATGACTACCTATGCCACCCAAGGGGGATTCAGAGCACCGGTCTCTCCCAGTGCACAAGTTGAAGATGTGAAAGTGGACCGAAGACTCTCTTATAAATTCGGGATTAACGCCTCGCTTAAAAGGTGTCTAGTTTGCCATGGTATGCACCAGCTGTGGAACTGCGAACAATTTAAGAACAAATCGTACAGCGATCGTATTAGGATCGTTCGCGATGCGAGGTTATGTGAGAACTATTTCAAAATAGGCCATATGGCCAAGGGATGCATGCAGAGAAGTGGTTGTTACGTCGAGGGTTGTGGAAAGAAGCATATGACCGTTCTCCATCCACCAGTTCAGTCTCTTCCAGTTGGTCACGGGACACAAGATGGTCGCCGTGCCGATCAGGAGCTCAGCCATAGTGAAAGTTCCACCTCGGGTGTTGTAGCAGAATTGTCCAGCCAGAGTCATGTCATTGGGGCCGGCGTGAATGGTCAGAATGGTACCGGCCATATAGCTGATAAAGTCCCTCTAAGAATTGTTCCTGTTAGGGTACGTGGTAATCAGCCCGGTAAAGTGGTAGAAACGTACGCCCTGTTGGATAACGGCTCTGATGTGACCCTTTGTGACAGGAAGTTGGTTGATGAATTGGGGATCACAGGGCAACCACGAAGTTTCATGTTAACAACCCAAGAAAGCAAGAACAGCGAGAGATCTGGCCTAGAAGTTAAGCTAATTTTTGGCTCAATCAACGGAGATTCCAGCCTTGAAGTACCTAGGGCGTGGACCGTCGATCGCGTAAACATATCTGAGTGTAGTATTCCAAGAGATCATGATGTCAGTAAATGGCCGCACCTTAACGGCATCGAACTCCCAGAGATCAACGGCAAGTAAGTAAGAGTGCTGATAGGGTGTAACGTCTCCGAAGCGTTTTGGGTGCTCGAAGAGAGGCGCGGCGGTAGAGGTGAACCGGTTGCCATCCGTTCGTTGTTAGGTTGGACCCTTATAGGACCAACTGTGAAGGTCAATGAAGAAAGCAGTTTCTGTGTGAACTTTGTGCGTTTGAATGATGAAAGCGACTCCAGAGACGAAACCTTACTGCTGCAAGTTAAGAACTTCTGTGAAACTGATTTTGCTGATTCGATATCTAGTTCTAAAGTCGCCATGTCCGTTGAAGACGAAAGAGCATTGACAATCATGGAATCTTCTGTCAGAAGGGTCTCCGGACGTTATCAAGTAGCCCTTCCATGGAGACGGCAACCTCCTTACCTTCCAAATAACCGAGTCGCAGTTGAGCAGCGATTGTCTTTGTTGAAAAAGAGATTTCATCGAGATCCAGAGTTCTTCGCACGCTATAAAGCAGCTGTTAACGACTACATCGCAAAAGGCAAGTGCCTGTGGAGGAACTTTACCCTAATGGTAGGCCCTTATGGTAGGCCCTTATGGTACTTACCACACCATGCCGTTTTCCATCCCCACAAGCCAGACAAGTTAAGAGTAGTGTTTGACTGTGCTGCACGGTTCAAGGGTACTTCTCTGAACGATCAGTTATTACACGGCCCTGATTTGACCAATAGTTTGTTCGGTGTTCTTCAAAGATTTCGTCAAGAACCAGTCGCCCTGGTTTCTGATATCGAAGCTATGTTCCATCAAGTGAAAGTTGACCCCCTGGATTCAGATGCCTTGAGATTTTTGTGGTGGCAAAACGGTGATTTATCTGCACAGCCTATTGAATACCGGATGGAAGTCCACCTTTTTGGTAGTACCTCGTCACCGAGTTGTGCAAACTTCTGCATCAGGAAGACTGCTAAAGACAATATTGGAAATTTCTCCCACCAGATGATCGATACAGTCCTGAAGAACTTTTACGTTGACGACTGTCTGAAATCTGTGCAATCCTCCTGTGCTGCCATCGATTTAAGAAGTCAGCTCTGCGAACTGCTTCAAAAGGGCGGATTCCGATTGACTAAGTGGTCGTGTATCTCTAAGGATGTCCTAGGGACCATTCCAAACGCCGATAGAGCCCCTTCAATCTTTGATCTTGATTTGAAGGCTGAAGAACTTCCCATCGAGAGAACTCTCGGAGTTCAGTGGAGCATGGAGACAGATATGTTCATCTTTAAGTTGCTGCCAAAGGATAAGCCCTACACAAGTCGAGGGATTTTATCAGTGACCAGCTCCATTTATGATCCCCTCGGTATCATTTCGCCAGTTGTTCTTTCGGTCAAGAAACTAATTCAAGATCTTTGCAAGCAAGGGTTTAGTTGGGATGAAGAGATTAAAGAAGAAGAAGCTATACGCTGGAAAAAGTGGCTTTCAGAGTTACCAAAGTTGTCCCAGATTTCTTTGGCACGATGTTTGAAACCAGCTGACTTTCGGGTTGCAGACGTCACGGAGCTTCATCACTTTGCAGACGCGTCACAGATCGCGTATGGTGCAGTCTCGTATGCAAGATTTGTCAATGAAGAAAGGAATGCAGTCCACTGCAGTTTTCTCGTTGGAAAGTCCCGTTTAGCTCACGTCAAGCCAATGACCATTCCCAGGTTGGAGCTATCAGCAGCGGTAGTTGCCGTGAAGCTGGACCGAACATTAAGAGAAGAACTGGAGATAAAAATTGACAGATCAGTGTTTTGGTCGGACTCTACAGCTGTTTTACAATACATCAAGAATGAGGACAAGCGTTTTCATACGTTTGTTGCAAATCGTCTGGCAGTGATCCACGATGGCTCAAAACCATCGCAGTGGAATTTCGTTGAGTCAGCAAGGAACCCTGCAGATGATGCCAGCAGAGGTTTGACTCCGGAAGAGTTGCTTCTTCAGGATCGATGGTTCAAGGGTCCCGAATTCCTTTGGAAACGAGAAGGGTCTTGGCCAGTTCCTTCAAGTCCTTTACCAAGTATACCTGACCAGGATCCAGAGATTAAGAGTCAAGGTCAAACCAATAGAACAACCATGGTTTCTGAGGAAAGTAATTTAAACTCAATGATCCAGCGTTACTCGTCTTGGTACGAGCTTAAGAGGGTCGTGGCCTGGTTGTTGCGTTTCAGAGAGTACATCCGAAGAAAGTGTTATCCGCCAAACGACGCACTGCCACAAGGCGAGCTTTCACTGGAGAAGTTAAGGTTCGCAGAACTTCACATCGTGAAATTCGTTCAGAGATTGTCTTTCCCCGAAATATTTAGTGCACTTCAAGCTTCAAATTCCAAAACCCAAGAGAAACGTGCCCTGAGGACTTCTGGCTCGTCTGGTTCCATCTACAAACTACGTCCAATGCTTGATAAAGAAGGAGCGTTAAGGGTTGGCGGAAGACTTGTGAATGCCTCGTTGAATTATCAGTCAAAGCATCAGCTGCTACTGCCTTACAATCATCACCTTTCCAGATTGCTGATTATGGCACATCACCAATCCGTGGGACACCTAGGTCAAGAATACGTGCTGACAAGTTTACGAAAAAAGTACTGGATCATCAAGGGACGAGCTGCCGTTCGTAAAGTACTCAGTGGTTGTTTGACATGCCGCAAGCAGAACTCTCTCCGTGGCCAACAAATGATGGCAGATTTACCCAAAGAAAGGTTAACTCCCGGAGACCCGCCATTTTCCTATGTTGGTATCGACTATTTTGGACCACTGTTCGTGAAACGAGGAAGAAGTATTGTGAAGCACTACGGATGTTTGTTCTCATGTCTTACCCTTCGAGCCACCCACATTGAAGTAGCCGAGTCTCTTGAGACAGATTCTTTTATTAGCGCATTACGCAGTTTCATCAGTCGAAGAGGAAAGCCAAGGGTTATTATACAAAAATTTGGTTTTATCAACGGAGTTGATAATGTAAATTGGCCACCGTACAGAGATTCTAAAAGCTGACGTTTCGAGCGTTAGCCCTTCGCTCTGACGAACTCCGTTGATAAAACCAAATTTTTGTATACTACTTCCCCACCGACGCAGCTCCACAGTTTCTTTAGGAACTACCCCTTCATTCAAGGGTTATTATAAGCGACAATGGTACTAACCTTTGTAGAGGGGAAAGAGAGCTAAGAGAAGCAGTGGATAGTTGGAATCAGCAGAAGATCAATTCATTCCTGCACCAAAGAAATATCGATTGGAAGTTTAACCCTCCTGGAGCCTCTCATATGGGAGGAGTGTGGGAGCGCATTATTCGATCTGTGCGCAAAGTTCTGAGAGTATTGTTAAGGGAGCAGTTGGTTTCTGGAGAAGCGTTGCGAACATTGATGGCTGAAGTTGAAAGTATCCTGAGTGGACGACCATTAACCCGCAACAGTGATGACCCGGCTGACATGGAACCCTTGACCCCAAATCATTTGCTTCTCATGCAGTCAAATTTGAATGTGCCACCTGGTGTATTCGTGAAGGGAGATCTCTATTGCCGAAATCGTTGGAAACAAGTGCAATGTATTGCTGACGTATTCTGGAAAAGATGGTTGTCGGAGTATTTGCCTTCCTTACAAGAACGCCAGAAGTGGTTAAGGCCGCGTCGAAATTTTGTAGTCGGAGACCTGGTGCTTATCGCAGATGAAAGAGTTCACCGTGGACAATGGCCGTTAGGTCGCGTCGTTGAAGTTCACCCGGGAAGTGATGGCCTTACAAGATCCGTGAAGGTTGCGACAAGAACGACGGTCCTATCAAGACCAGTCACGAAGTTATGCTTCCTAAAACAGGAACATTTATCTTAAGCGAAAGAGTTTTGAGTTTCAATTGAACAATGAACTGCTTGATAGCGTTAGCTCAACGAACCTTGAACTGAAATATACAGAATTCTAGCTGCAAGTGAAAATGCTTTAGTGAACTCTATTAGTTCAGGGGCCGGAATGTAGCAACTAGAATAGGAAATTTTTATGTGTTGATTGCGTTGTTCGTTGTCAGGTGTGTATTGCTGCGTGTATGTGTCGTAATTCTGTCTAGGTGTTAATTAGTATACCGTAATTATTCCCTGTAGTCTTTTTTGCACGTTCGTTTGCAGGTACATAACTTTGTTTCGGCGTTATTACGCATAATTTTATCTTCCAAGTTCGGTCGTTACATTATCCTTCTAAAGTTCTAGATTTGCGTTAGTCTCTGTTTTCACCGTTCTCGGCAGCCTTCTGGCTTATCTCAATCGCATCACAGCTTGTAAGTATTTGTCTTGTGTTTTCCGTTGCGCTTTTCTGTTCATTACCTTTAGAATAATTTATGTAATCGTTTATCGTATCTTTTTCAGTTGAATCGCATGCAGTTGCAAGAATTAAATAGCGTATTCAAAAAGTGTTTAAATGCGAGCAACAAGGATTTACGACCGTTCAATTATGGTTATGATTATGACTATGATTATTATGTAAATTACTGCTGTTTAGTTTGCTATATACTCCTGCAGGGCGAAGTCCAAACGACGGTCCTCGG
Source organism: Montipora foliosa (assembly GCF_036669935.1). NCBI lineage: Eukaryota > Metazoa > Cnidaria > Anthozoa > Scleractinia > Acroporidae > Montipora > Montipora foliosa. Next base: position 71,830 of record NW_027179786.1, read on the forward strand.
GCACACTAGGGCTATTAGATCTTGCTTTGTGGACGGAACCTTCCTCATTATGTGAGCTGTTCCTAATATGGTTGTTTTCTGCAACTCACTGAGGCGGATTGGCCAAGGGGTTTTTTTTTTTGTGTGTTTTTCCAATCTCTTCTTAATCAAATGAGCCCCAGAGCACATACAGTGTATAACACTGGTACTATTTCTGTTTTCATGTCCCACATTCTGGTTGTTTCAATTGCGAGGTCTTTATATTTTTCAGTGGTCTTTGATGAGGTGTTTCTGTCTGATGGCACTGCCACATCAATACGTTTGCACATTTTGTTCTTATGGTCTTTGATCACAATGTCTGTCTTATTACATGCTAATTCTCTGTCAGTGTGTATCTAAATATCCCAGAGCATTGTCGTTTCTTCATTTCCAGTGACAGTTGCTAGCTCTTGTTTATACCACTTATCCGACACCTGAATATTATAGTGTTGACATATCTTCCAATGTATTTATCTTGCCGTCTTCTTGTGTCTTTGAATATAGCTTTTGCAAGTTCCGGACATGATGACACAGTGTGGTCTATCGTTTCATCGTATCCGTTGCATATCCTGCACATAGGATCAGTGCCGCAATTATTAAGCCTTCTGTTTCAGCTTTTAGTCCACTGCTTCTGAGCCACTGGTTTGTCTTATTCCTATTTATATTCATGACTCGTACACAAGGATGGGTGTGCAGCTGGAACTGTGAGCTGCTGAGATTACAAAGAACGGGAAAAACTAGAGACCTAAAGAAATAGAAACAGCTAAACGGCTTTCTAAGGAGTCCTCGGCATACCCATCTTTAGCATTCTCTGAACGCCAACTACCGTGCCGCTTGAACATTCTATCCGAAATTCCATTATTAGCGGCCCAAGAGGCACCGCCACTCCTGAAGCTATGCCAGGAATAGCATTTAGGATCTAATCCTACGTCCACTAACTTCTTTAAAAGTACTCCTCTACATCTAGAGTAAGAGAGTTTACAAGCTGAGCGGATAAACTGCCTTCCGGACTTGGTTTGAATATTATCAAAAAGAAAACCATCGCCGCCGTTGGCAGATGTGGGCAAAGAGAGCTGTGCCTGAGACAAATACTTCAGAAGATTAGCCCAGGGACAAAGGTCGGTAGCAGTTTTAACAATTTTAACGACGGTGCCTTCACGATATTGATCAGTCTTATTATCTTCGATCAACAGTTCAAAGTATGTGGCATGGGAAAATACATCTTTAAGCTTCAGATTGGATAATTCATCAAATCTCAAGAACCCTGCGAAGGAAAGGAGAGCCATGGCCATCAACCTTGTGTCCACCAATGACCCGTAAAGGCTCTGGAAAAACTTGAGCAAAATCTCCCCTGTGATAGGTAATTTTTTGGATGTCTGATGGGACAGCCTCCGCCTGACTGACTCTAAGACTTTCTGTGGGAGTGTATGACTAGTTGGAGACTCTAAACCAGCAATATCGGGCGCCCAGCGGATGCTGTACAAGGCTGACTGGACCGGGGATGGAGAAGTGGACGCTTGAAGGACACCAAGCAAGTACAAGGCAACATAGGCGGGCGTAGCTGATAGCACAGTAATCTCGGGAAACTTGGAGGCCCAGGAGCGCCATCGTTTAAAGCCGTCGAGATAGGTGAGTGTAATATTAACAGCTCTGAAACCAAGGACAACTTCGGGTAACTTGGCACTTGTCAGCTAAACGGCGTAGATTAGGGTCCTGTACATGAGTAAGCTCGGTCCACATAGGGCTGGAAAAGACGTCTGGGGAAAAACAAAAGGAGAGGATACATGATAGGCATCCGCGAGGAAAACAAAGGATTATGATACGGAGGGGTGGGGTGACACAGAACATGGGGAACGCCACCCATAGCGAACAGTAGTAGTCACCGAGACTATGCCCATACGCGGCCACCGAGGCACACGTGACCTCACGCGAGGTAAACCGAAAAACTCTAAACAGAGATAATTGCCATCGAGGCACATAAACAGGGAACGAGACAGGCCACTAACTGTGAACATGATAGCTAAAGCGTATAATACAGAACGATACAATGAAATATGGAATATAACAGAGAGAGCTAAATATAGCGGATAATGACTAAAGAATATATCATATCATAAGATTACATATCACGATTTAACGAGCCGACAGACGGACGGCTAGAACGTGGGATTTGAATTTAGGCCCATCGAAAATAGAGTCGGTGGAGCCCCTGACAAAAATCCCAGAAACATCTGTGAAGATAATCGCACACTTAACGTAAGGATTGTAAAGGGACTGAGGACCGAAAAGCATGGGTCAAAATGGAGATGAGACCCACTTGAGAACGATCAAGGTTCCCTCAGCTTTGCACTCTACAAGATGCCTAATTACCCGGGGAGCAAGGAACACCGGGGGTACTAACCAATTATTCTCCTTTCCCCAGTCTTGACAAAAAGCTTCGACGCCATGGGCGTGCGGGTTGCAATAACGGGAATAAAACTTGGTTAACTTGCGGTTATTAAAATTCGCAAAGCAGTCCACAGTATGGGGACCCCAAATGTGATCAATGTGATTGAAAAATTCAAGGGACACACCTCAATCATCAAAATCAATAATCCTACTGATCGCATCGGGGTGATCATTGAAGGATCTGGGGATCCAATCTACTTGCAAATCGATGCTATTCCTGAGGACTATTTTAAAGATAGACAAGGCGAGGTGGTGAAGATCACGCTTCATGCTACCGCTGCGAATGATAGATGGAATATTACGGTTATCAGTAAGCCATTGGACTGCGCAACCAGATAATATTATAATGTTCGGAAAAATAATTTGATGACTTATCTCTGTTCTGTAGGGATTGCGAGGGCTCACAGGCCATCACACGCGCTTGTTAGGCTGATTTTCTGAAGACTAGTAGTTCAGGACGGGGCACTGACTACGAAAATGACCAAACTTTCCACACGCGAAGCAGGAACCCCCTCGCAAGCCAGGAGATGCTTTGGGCCAGCTGCCAGTGTACGGATTCTGTAACGCTGTAGGAAAAACTGAGGTTTGCAGAAGAGGGACGGGACAACTGGCTCGCGGAGCACCGGAAAACCGTGGAAATGACGATCCTTGAGAGAAATTGGGTCTCTTCTTTTGGGATCGAGCGCGCCTTCGTTTCTGAGAGGC
>NW_027179786.1:82500-90000 GCF_036669935.1 Montipora foliosa
GAAACAGGGTACAGACAACGCTCATCTTATGCTCCAGTGGGTGATTTGACTCCCAGTTGAGGTATTGGTCCGTGTGGGTAGGTTTCCTATACACTTTGATTCTCAGTGAGCCATCATCCTGCCGTACAGTACAAGTGTCGAGAAACGCTAATTCTCCATTAGACTCTGTTTCCGTCGTGAGCTGTATGTTAGGATCGACGCTGTTCAGGTGCTGTGTAAATTCATCGGGATCACTTGAAGTTGTCTTGCAGTTAGTGTCATCCACACATCTGAGCCACCACCCAGGTGGGATGGGTGCGGTCGAAATAGCTGATTCCTCAAAGGCTTCCATGTATAAATTGCAGACCAGTGGTGAGACTGGTGACCCCATCGGTGCTCCGTGAATCTGGCGGTAGAACTGACCATCAAACACAAAAGAGGTGTTAGACCATGAAGATCGTTGGATAGAGCGGGGCATCAAAGAGGCCATCTATATCCGGGTTCATAGGCCGGACGTGAACCGTGACACTGGAAGATACCTGCTCCCCCACATCTGGGACAATCTGTTGCGGTCACGTGTTGCTAAATCACGTGACCGTTAACAGGTTACCAGTTCACAATTCTTGTTTTTCATTTATATGTGAACAAGCCTCCGAGAAGGAGCCGAAAGCTCGTACGCTTAAACTTTCTATAAGTACTGTGTATAAGTTTTAAAACTAGTTTAATAGTATGTTTTCACCAGTACAGTGTAACATTCATAAAAGTAATATTAAACACGTTTTTCGCTACTGACACGAACAGTTGTTACTTTTTGAGTTTTGGAATTGACAAGATCTCCAAGGAATTTTTAATTTGGATATCGGTTCTCGTAATATACTTTAGATGTGAAGGACCATTATCAGAATTAAACAGTACATGTAGACGGGATGTCACTGTTTTAATTGAGTTTATTGAGAAATTCGCAAACAAATTATCTCATAAAAACAGGGTGACACGCCGAACATACAAAGGTGTCAAAGAAGCAAAACCAAGAAAAACATCACTTTCACACGAGCCATTCGCCGCTGGCTCCATGGTTGGCAATCTTTGACAAGTAGAACCAAATCACCGACTTCTTCATTCTGCGCGGCTTATGCTACTTTTGTCTCTCCTGCAAGGACGATATGTATTCCTTCAACCACATCTTCCAAAAGTAATCTGCCAAAAGCTGTGCCTGTCTCCATTTCGTTCTTGAGGATAAGTCTTCCTTTACAAAAGATTCAGGTGGTAAGTTGTGGACCACTCTCTGCAACAGTAGGTGGTTGGGTTTCAACGGTTCCTGATCATCGGGGTCATCAGAGGCAATACAAAGAGGTCGGAAAATAAAATTCGCTTCAACTTCAGTAACGACAGTAACCAAGACTTTCTAATCCACTAAGCTGTTTCCAATGTATCGCTCGCAAGGCTGTTCGAGTGCTTCGGATTACTGATCCTCTCCCAGATCGCACTAGCATGTGAGGCCTTGGGTAGATGGAAAAGCCACTGACAGCCTTCTTGGATCTGTTTTTTATTCAATTTATCGATGGCCTCTTTAATTTCTCTTGCTGCCCAAATAAAATTGTTGCCATTGTCGGAGTGAATATTCTTATGTGTGCCTCGTCTACTGATGAATCTCCTTAGAATGTCAATTAAACAATCCGTTTGCATGGAGGAGGCCAATTCTAGGTGTACGGCCTGAGAGTTTAGACAAGTGAACACGACGCCTCCTGTTTTGACGACTACTCTTCCTCTGTGTGCGTTCAAAGGGCCAAAAAGGTGGACTCCAGTTGCGTGAAAATGGGTTCAAAGGCTGTTGTGCGGAATGTTGGTAAGTCGGCCATCATCTGTTCCATCCTGGCTGCTCTTTGCTTCTTGCAGTTTAGACAAGATTCCAAGATCTTAGCAACTAAGAACCTTCCTTTTGGAATCCAAACCTTCTCTCTCAGTTGAGCAAGAATGTGACTTTGACCTGCATGGCCTAGTTTCTGATGCTATGATCCAATCAGAAAGTGGGTAACTGGGTGATTAGGTGGAACAATCATTGGGAACCTTGCATCAGGTGTGACTGGAGAGTCACCAATGCGTCCACCCACTCTCACCAAGCCATTATCCAGTATCGGTCGAAACTTCACTAACTTGCTTGAACGTTTCACACTTCCTCATTTCTCAAAATTCTTCACCTCTTCAGAGAACTCTTCGCTTTGGGCTAATTGCACAATGGCAACAGTTGAAAGCTTCAAATCGTCCACTGCGAGGTGTTTGGAGAGTTCAAACTTGTCATCTCTTTTGCGACATCTTAGGCACTCTTTAAACTTCAACAACCAGGCAATCATCATCAGAACTGTCCACCATGAGTATCTTGTGAGTATCTCTTGTAACTTCTCTGGTCCCGTCGCCACAAATATGGGCTTCTCATTCTTGATTCCTGGGTCGCTGTCTGATAAGGTATCAATGTCAGTATTGAGCCATCCTTCTTTAGGGTTAAACAGGAACGCTGCACCACTGAACCATCTTTCAGATATCAATAACTGATGCACTGTTAAGCCACGAGAGGCATCATCAGCCGGGTTGAGAGAACTTTCACAGTACCTCCATTGATTGGGTTGGGATATACTTCGAATTTCGCAGACTCTGTTGGCCGCGTAGGTATTAAACCTTCAAGACTCAACCTTACATACTGGAATGTGACCTTAGAGTCTGTCCAGAAAAAGGAGGCAGAGATCTCCAAATTAATTTCTCTTGAGATCAGGCGATGAGCATGTGCTGCGATCGTAGCAGCTTGCAATTCCGATCTTACCACAGAAATGTACTGTTCCTGTTAAGTTTGAATTGTTTCCTTCGGGTTATTATAAGTGGGGTGCCTGTAAACTAGTTTGATAGCCAAGTGTACTTCCATTATAAACAAAGCATTTACATTTTTACAGCGACTCTTTGCCATGATGAAAGTGGATTCACCAGCTCCGTCACCAGACTCCTACCTCAAATTAGACACTGTTCCATAACCATATTCAGAGGCATCATCAAAGTGGTGAAGTTCAAAAGATGCATCAAGGAAAAAACCTCCACTTAAATAGCACCGAGGAAGACGTAAATGGTTAAGGAGCAACGGTTCTTCTTTCCACCTTGTCCAGCCCTCCAGCAAGCCTACGGGTAATGAATCATCCCAATCAAGCTTCAGTTGCCAGGTCCTTTGCATCAACCTCTTAACGGGAAGTAGAACAGGACAAACGGAACCAAGCAAATCACATGTAGAACTCACCTTAGTTAAGCAATGTTGTCTCGTGTGCTTATTATCTTCACCATGGGAAGTTGACACTTTTGAAGCTAGTGTGTCTGTCTCAGTGTCCCAATGTAGACCCAATGTCCGTTCAAGGGGTAGCTTGTCCAGATCAAAACTCTTAAATGTTCTCTCTTCAGCTGGTATAGCCTCCAAGACTTTCAAGTCGTTGGAAGTGAACTTGGTCAGTCGGAAATTTCCCCTCTTCAGCAACTGCTTAAGTCGTAGTGATGTTCTAATTCCTTCTTCAGTGGTAGGGACTGAGAAAAGGCAGTCGCCAACGTAGAAATTATTTCGGACAATATCTCAAACATCATTTTCAAATTTAGGCTCATTATCTGTGGCTGTTCTTTGCAGGGTCCAAGTAGCGATGCATGAGGAATCTGCCTTTTCGAATAAACGGACTTTAATTTTATGGTCACTTGAAGATTCATTCAGCCCATCAATCTACCACAGAAAGTGAAAAGTATCTATGTTCCGTTTCACACAACCAACTCTGCAAAACATGCTTTCAATGTCAGATGCAATAGCAATTTCTTCTTTCCTAAACCGGAGCAGAACGCCAATAAGTGAATTTATAACAATAACTTTATTTATATAGCGCACATATCCTGAGCATGTTCAGTTGTGGTCCCTGCAGAAGTTCCTTGTTGAGTGACGTGCCTCCTCAAACTGCATCTGCATTGTATACAACTCTAACTTTGGATTTGTTTGGATTTAGTACACCATGGTGCAGAAGGTACCAAGTGTCGTCGGACGTAGAGGTTGCTTTTTTCTCAGACAACTTCACAGCATATTCTTTTTCAATGTAGTCATTCATTACTGCTTCAAACTGACTGCCAAACGTTGGGTCAGGCAGGAACCGCTTCTTCAACTGTTGTAATCTCTTTTCAGCTTGTGGTCTGTTATTTGGCACGATCGGATCTTCATTCCGCCACAAAAGACCTACTACGTACCTTCCATCCTAAATCTTACTTATACTGTTCAGAATCTCCAGTACTCTTTTACCTTCAGTGCTCTTGGTACTATCAGCAGTGTTAATGAATCCGTGCGACTCGCAAACCTTAAAAATTCAAAATTCAAAGACTGAGGGGGCGACTGGCTAAGACATATTGTCTCTCTTATTGCCTGGGCCGGCACAGCACAGCTTGGTCGCATACGGCTCGTTCTGCAGATCATTGCGCCTGCAATAGTCGAAGATGATATCAGTTTGTGGAACGGCTTGACCAATAAGGACAGACACTTCACTCACATCTACTGGGTGGTTAGGCAGCTTCACATCTTTCAGGTGTGGCCATTCAGACAAATCTACTTGATTAGGGCAGTAGCGACTGGACACATTCAAATCTTCAATTTGAAGAGCATGGTTGACATGGTTGACGAGTTGAGGTGATGTGGAATTTCACCTGGGATAGATCACAGACGTGACTCGTACGAGTAACGTACAGTGTTCAGACTGACTCTACCAGGGACTCCTTTTCGCTTCCATTTCGCAGCAATGCGGGGGTTTATCATGGAACTGACAGCAGCTGTGTCTAAGAAACCATAGGTACTCAAGGCCAAACCACTCCCAGAAACAACACGGACTAATACCTTGAGTACAACAAATCCCCTATCGGAATCAGTAACACATGCGTTATGTACTCGTAGGCTGGTACTTGGTGATGAACGCTGACGACTATTTTCTTTCTCTTGGTAAACTTGGCTCCTGGTTGGCGCAACCAAGTGTAGTAGGGGGTGGTGAATTAATGGGTGAGCACGGTCCTTCCCAGTGCAACCATCCCTTTTGAGGGCACTTCCTTTGTAAATGAGAAGGGGAGAAACAACGATAGGAAAGCGCATTAAACCTGGAGAATCGTCGACACCAATTTACATTCTTAGCCAAGAAGACAGGACATTTATGTATTTCGTGTGATCCTTTGCAAGCCTTGTAGGTGTCTCTGATAGACGTAGCTTTCAATTGTGAAGGCTTCAGTTTGCTTACATCAGTTGCGAGGGTGGTTACTCGCATACTATGTGTAAACCTAGGACGGAATGCAGATTTCTTGGAGGTGTCAGCCTTAACTTTCACTGGGATACTGTTGTTTCTGCTATATATACTGGATTGTTCTCAGTCAAGGATTCTGTACATATGAAGTAACTAAGGACTTTCAAGGTTGGCTCTCTATCACCAGTCGTATCACCCAAATTCTCGCTGATTTACACCACTTGGCCTGCAAATGATCTGGTAGGTCGTCATATATCTGCTTCAGGTTGGTGGTACAATCTAATTCCCACGAGTTTAGCTCCATCATTGCATGGCAACAGTTCTCAATGTTGTCAGAAAGCGTGAGAAGTGCTTCACTATCACCTGATCTTAGCTTTGATCCCTTTAAAATCGACGCTTTCAAAGCTTCCACAATCATAGAATTTTGACCAAACCTTCACTTTAAAACTCCTTATGTAATATGACAGCCGTTTGGGAGTCCTTGATAGTTTTCAATAGGTCTTCGCGCTCTTCCAGCCGTGTATGTCAGTAAATAGTTTATTTTCTCACTGCCACTCAAAGATATTTTTCTTTCGACTTAATCTCCATATTTAGATGTGAATCGCAAGTACTGTGCTGGATCACTATTAAATGGAGCTGGTGTGGGCGGTGATTGGGACATTGGAAGCTCCATTCTTTTCCAGAAAGACGCTTGCACTTCATACAATACAATACATACTTAACTGACCACTCCCCATAGGGGCTTTTTAGGGCCAATGAAACACAATCATGACAGAACAGAACATTGAAAAACAACTGTTAAGAATCCCAACTGGCCAGAGGCAAACCAGTTGGCTATTTACAAGTGCAGATGAGAAGTTGAACCAGGGACTACCAGGAACAAATTGAACCAGTGGTCAGAACGTGTCTTAAACCCGGGGTCTCCGGATCTCAAGACAAGCGCCATAACCACTGTCCCGCACTGCCTCTTCATCATAAATATTTGGAGGTTCGCAATCTTCTCCATTTGGAATCATGTTGTTCACAGTTCCTGTAATGTTGTCATTATCGATGTGCCGTGGCAGAGGAACAGATAATTCAAATTCAGGAGTGTAAGGATTGAGTTGGCCCCTCAATTATTTGTCTGCTGACTGGGCTGGTTGATTTACCTTCATGCCAAAGCTATTTGACTGTTCGGTTCTCTGGCCGAGAGGGAGAATCCCTTAAACTCAGAACCTTGCCCACCTTCCCTTCCAGTTTGGCAATGCGTTCCTATGTCTGGCTCACCATCCGGCTCATCTGAGCCTAAATACTTCCCATTGTCCTCCTTAATGGCATCTTTATAGACCTTACTTACAGCATTCGAAGCAGTGCATTCTGTTATCAATCTTACCCTTCTGGTGTCCTTCCTGGCCGCCGCATTATAATCTAGCTGTGCTAATCTTGTTTCCAACTCAGCACACTTTGCCCTAGCTTCGAGTCCTTTAGCTCTGGAAGAAGTGGTTGACAACTGAGAGGCTTTGAAGCTCTTCGATCTCACGCTCTGTATGTTAGACATTAATAATAATAATAATAATAATAATAATAATAATAATAATAATAATAATAATAATAATAATAATAATAACAAATATAAAACTTATATTGCGTGTTACGGTTTTGTTTCTTTCTTTTGCCTGTAATCAACACCTATTTCTGCCCTTTGTTCTCGGTCTCTGTTTCATGTGTTAGCCTTGTGTTTAGTGTTGTAATCGTCTTCATTGTCTCACTCGCTCTCCATCCTAATCCAGCAATTGGTAAGTGTTTTTTCCGTCCTCGTTATAAGTTAAACTAGCCGGATTCGTTGTAACAATTCACTTACTCTGTATTTTGTTTAGGTATTTATCAACCCTTTGCATTAAATACAATTGCTGTTTTTTAAGAAGTCGTCTGTTAATCGTTTCCCCGGCCCTCGCCACTTCACTGCGCATATGCAATACAGATATTTTCGTATGCGCATAACAGACAATAAGATCAAAATTAATAAGTCAATTAAAAAAGCTAGTATAAACAAATATGTATAAATAAGTCAATTAAAAGCTGTTTTTAAAAAGTATCTTTTGATAGCTTGTTTAAAAAATGTGAGGGTCGGAAGACTGTTCCACAGTTTCGGAGCAGCCGACTGAAAGGCTCTGTCACCAAGTGTGGGTAAAAAAATTAATTAATTAAAAAAAAAATGTGGGTAGGCACCGTGCCTTGGCTGGCACCAACAGACTTGCAT
>NW_027179786.1:95000-102500 GCF_036669935.1 Montipora foliosa
TTGAGAGCCCTCAGAACATCATAAAAGTGTATAGATTTTGAATAATGTGAGAAAAAGAAAAAAATTCCGCCATTGCGTATATGATAAGTTCAGCGAAATTTTCATGAGCAATGCTATAGAATATAAACTGCATTTGGTTATGAAAAAACTGTGAGAAAGCGTATGTAGGCAACAGCGGTCGGTCGTGTTGTCAGACAGCAATTTGAAATCTGTCTGTTCCATTTCCTTGCAGGGCTTGCAAACCCAAACAAACCGCTTTGAGTTTATGTGATATTCGCTTTCTGCTTCAAACCATCTCCCCCAACCCCCTCCCCCTCATCCTCACCCCCTGTGGAACCGTTGTTTAAGCTTGGAACCAACCCCTGAGTTGAGACGTGATCGTCATTGTGCAAAATGTGGTGAATTTTCCCTGTTACAATACTCCTGTTTGATATCCACCAGGTAATATCTGACATTGCTCACCCCGAGAGCTGCATGGGTTTGTAAAGGTCCGGCCATATGTACTCTTATTAGAGTTCCCCATAGGCAATTCCTGGAAAGGAAGAAACCATCAAGGGAATGAGCTGTGCTACCTCCCTTATCGTGGATGTGGCTTTTTCTAGAAGAGCCTGAGTTGCCCGCTGAAGTTTTCTATGATTTTCCTGAGATATGGATACGCTCATGTCCATGAAGTTCAAAACAAAGCCCACAAAGTGAATAACCTGTGTTGGTGTTGTTACTGACTCCTCTTCATGGGTTAGGAAAGCCAAATCTTTAATGAAGCCTAGGGTATCTCTTACATTGTTTTAACATTCATGCAAAGTGTGACCCACTAAAAATGAGTCGTCAAGGTAACCACTTGTTAAGCGCCCAATTTCTCTGAGTTTGGAGGAAACTAGTTTCATTATTTTGGATAAGACGATATTGTGCCCCATGATAGAATAAAACAAAATTCCCTTGGAACGGTGTCATGCTTGGAGGAAGCTGCTGCTTTGATTTGTCTTTTGGCTTGTGAACTGTTTAAAAGCGCTTTTCCTTTCTTTGCTTTCATCAGTTGCTTAGTGAAATCATCTCCAAACAGCTGTGAGCAAATTGGTTCTTTGCTACTGCAGGTGGTTTCGTGCATTATATCCAAATCAGCTATAAAAAAGGCACGGCGACACATTGGCTGAAGCTATCAATAGGATAGAGTGTGACACGCTCTATCAGAGTTCCTCAGCGGCTGGCATAGTGGATTTCTTTTCCACTGTCTCTCCAATCACCTCTGTAAGGCAGGCTATGAATATTAATCTTTTTGTCATGGAGTCCGGCAATTTCCGTAGTTTTGTTGTCCATATGCCATATTTCGGCATTTAGTTTAGTGACCCATAAAAGATTACAGTAGTTCGTCAAGACTTAGGGTCATTCAAGGCGGAAGTTAAAATGTTGTCGAGGACTCTGGCGATGTTTTCATTTAATGGCTTGTCAGTCTGCTTGTCCTCAGTAACTTTCTGTAATAGGACGTCTACTAAACTAATAATACACTAATTAGGTTGACCTGAGCTACATTTGCACTTTTTTGCCGAGGGCTCCCCCTTCGGCTTCGCTGCTCTCTTCGCCCACGTTGTCCTCCGTCTCGCTCTCCTTAGAATCCTCTCTCAAGGGGTCAACGTAAGCTGTTTTTAGCTTTCTTTATAGCGGGCTCAAAAAACTATTGACATCATGCGCTAGCTTGTCAATCTTGTGGCTGAACTCGTCGATTCCCTTCGGTCCCTTTGTCCAATCGACATTGACATCTGTTATTGTTGGTCCTCTCCGATGACCCTTTTTCATCCCTATAAGGAGCATTGGAAGTATTCGCTGTAGAAAAAAAAAATCAGGTGATTTCCCTGGCGGCGCCATGAGATTGCTCTCCGACTCGCTGATAATAACCTCGCGGTCCTTGTGAAGTCGAAATATTTGTCACCCTTACAATTTAGGCTTGTCTCGAAACCCAGGTAAAAGGTTTCTCACAACAGCGTTGCAAATAAAAAAAGCAGATGATTTTTGTGTAGGTAAACTGATGACGAGGGTAATTGTAGATTATTTCCGAATGCTTTACCAGTCATGCAAAGATGGCGAAGCGTAGCTTGGTATGATTGGTTGTGCCCATGGGTCGTGTTCTCGTAGAATCTCTGCGATAGATGACTCATGGAATTCATTTGACCGCTCTCGGTCGCTCGAGGACAATTTTGAGGCCAATCAGTGAGAATAACTGTACTGGTCTTGTCTAATTATAGAATTGAGCAAGGCCAATAATCCATTACCCAAGAGTGAGAATCTGGTGTCAGGTTTGTCCCCATGAGCGTCAGAAAAGTGTTTATTTTCAAACCACGTTCTTGGGGAAAATATACAATAGACCAAGTTGGGTAATTCACTGTTGTACTCAATTCAAATCTCCCGGAGCACAACATTTAATTAGCCGAATTGGTCTGTTGCTTAATTTCAAGCAAAACTAGGTTTTAAAAAAGACTGTTTTCTAACCTTGAATGAAGGGGTAGTTTCTAAAGAAACTGTGGTGCTGCGTCGGTGGGGAAGTAGTATACAAAAATTTGGCTTTATCAACGGAGTTGATAATGTAAATTGGCCACCGTACAGAGATTCTAAAAGCTGACGTTTCGAGCGTTAGCCCTTCGTCAGAGCGAATCGAGGGATTATGGGTTACGTGTAGTTTTTATAGTAGAGTAGGAGCTACGCTATTGGTGGTAACATGGCAACGTGAAAAATAGGAATATATTAGTTAAATGAAAAGCGTTCGTTAATACCGTGAGGATTAAGGGTGCCGATTTGAAAGATGAATTTTTGTTCCAGATTCTTGCGGCTTTCCGTCGTACCTAGATGTAGGGAAAGGCCGCAGATAGCCATGTGTTTTTTGGAGTGGTTAGGCAGATTAAAATGGCGAGCGACTGGCTTGGATGCATCCTTGTCATTCTTCTCAACATCGCGAAGGTGTTCGCGGAATCGGTCACCTAGTCGTCTACCTGTCTCACCAATGTATAATTTATTGCATAACGTGCAGGTTATGCAATAAATGACATTTGCGGAGGTACATGTGAAACGATCGGTGATCTTAACAGATCGCTTAGGTCCCGATATCTTGCTAGTGTTAACAATGAAAAGACAAGTTTTGCATCGTGAGCGCGCGCATTTGAAAGTGCCGGGTTGCTCGTTAGTTTTGAGCGCGCTTCTAACTAAAAAGTTGCCTACGTTTTTGTCGCGTTTGAATGAAATAAGTGGAGGTTGCGAAAAGATTCTACCAGTCTCGGGATCATTTTGGAGTAATTTAAAATTACTAAGAATGATGCTTTTGACTGCGTGATTATGAGGATGGAAAGTGAGGGTGAATGGAATTCTGTCATTCTTATCTTTTTGTGACGTTTGTAGTGATGACTGTCGATCAAATTGTTGGGCGCGATGATGGCCCGCTTTGACCACAGAGACAGGATAGCCACGTTTTTCGAAGAACTGGCACATCTCCTCTGATTTGCTGGAAAAATCGGAGTCATCACTACATAGACGTCGAAGTCTAAGAAATTGAGAATAAGGGATGGAGTTCTTGACATGTGATGGATGTGACGATGAATACAACAAATAACTGTGTGAATCAGTAGGTTTGTAGTGCACACTAGTACATAGCACGTTGCCTCTAATAGAAACGTTGATATCTAGAAAAGCCAATGAAGTTTCCGAAATTTCCCAGGTATATTTAAGAGCCGGATGAAAAGAGTTGACGGAGGTTATAAATTGATCGAGTTCTTCTCTGCTGGATGAAATAGCGCCGATGCAGTCGTCGATGTAACGACCGTAGAGTTCAGGTTTGGGGCCGTTGTACTGACTAAAAAATTGGTGTTCAACATATCCTACAAAAAGATTGGCATAGCTAGGTCCCATTCTTGTGCCCATCGCTACACCATTAATTTGTTTGTAATAGTTGCCGGCGAATGAAAAACAGTTAAGAGTTAAAACTAGTTCGGCAAGGCGGAGGAGCGTTTCCGAGCTAGGTTCTTTGACAGTGCGTTGATCGAAAAAGTGTTTAAGTGCTTGAAGACCTTCGCTATTAGGAATGACTGTGTATAGAGATGTAATGTCCATGGTGAAAATAAGTTTGTCTTGGCCGGAGAAATTGAAATCGCGGAAAATTTGTAGTGCGTGTGTACTGTCTTTAATGTATGATGGCAAAGATTTGACGATAGGCGTCATAATCCTGTCTAAGTAGCTAGAAATGAGTTCGGTGGGGCAACTACAGGCAGAAACGATAGGGCGACCTGGGTTGTTGGGTTTGTGAATTTTAGGCAAGAAGTAAATGCACGAAGTTCTAGGGGTGTTGATGATGAGATTAGTGGCAGTATCCGGTAATGCTTGATTAACTATAAGATTTTGAATGGTGTCTTTGACAAGTTTTTGATTGTTGGAAGTGAGATCTTTAGGGATTTTGGCATAAAACGAGGTATCCGAAAGTTGCCGCAAAGCTTCTTTTTGGTAAAGGTCGGACCGCCAAACAACTACCGCGCCGCCTTTGTCGGCCGATTTGACAACTATGTCGTTGCGTTTACTAAGATTTTTAAGCGCCGCCCACTCTTCCGAGGAAAGGTTGGAAAATTTAGTGTTGCGATTGAATTTAAGTTTGTGAATGTCGTGACGGCATTTTTTGGTGAAAAAATCTAAAGAGGCAAATTGTCCCTCTGGGGGAGTCCATTTGGATTTGCGAACTAGAAGTGTTTCAAAAATATCTTTATTAGAAGTGTCCGAATCATGTTCTTTGTCGTGAAAAAAGGCTTCATTCTTAGTAATTTTAAATTACTCCAAAATGATCCCGAGACTGGTAGAATCTTTTCGCAACCTCCACTTATTTCATTCAAACGCGACAAAAACGTAGGCAACTTTTTAGTTAGAAGCGCGCTCAAAACTAACGAGCAACCCGGCACTTTCAAATGCGCGCGCTCACGATGCAAAACTTGTCTTTTCATTGTTAACACTAGCAAGATATCGGGACCTAAGCGATCTGTTAAGATCACCGATCGTTTCACATGTACCTCCGCAAATGTCATTTATTGCATAACCTGCACGTTATGCAATAAATTATACATTGGTGAGACAGGTAGACGACTAGGTGACCGATTCCGCGAACACCTTCGCGATGTTGAGAAGAATGACAAGGATGCATCCAAGCCAGTCGCTCGCCATTTTAATCTGCCTAACCACTCCAAAAAACACATGGCTATCTGCGGCCTTTCCCTACATCTAGGTACGACGGAAAGCCGCAAGAATCTGGAACAAAAATTCATCTTTCAAATCGGCACCCTTAATCCTCACGGTATTAACGAACGCTTTTCATTTAACTAATATATTCCTATTTTTCACGTTGCCATGTTACCACCAATAGCGTAGCTCCTACTCTACTATAAAAACTACACGTAACCCATAATCCCTCGATTCGCTCTGACGAAGGGCTAACGCTCGAAACGTCAGCTTTTAGAATCTCTGTACGGTGGCCAATTTACATTATCAACTCCGTTGATAAAACCAAATTTTTGTTTTCTAACCTTGATGGGGACCAGGCCAATTTGAGTAAGTCTTAGTCTTGGGATGATCCCTAAAAAAATTAAATTGGGATGAAAATCACTGTTCTCATTTAATTAGAATTGCTGAGTATACTTTAAAAAAGTAGCATTGAAATAAATTAGTGCTATTGTTTTTAACCTTTGCAGACGGTTGCTTATACTTTTATTTTTAGAGATCTTGGTTACAATAAAATAACTGAACTCCCAGAAACGATGTTCTCAGGACTCACAAGTCTACAACAGCTGTAAGTTTATTCCTCCACATAAACAGTCACAAAATTGGTAGTAGCCAAAACGCGGGGCCGGGGCCGGGTCGGGGTAGGAGCCGGGGCCGGGGCCGTGGCCGGGGCCGGGGCCGGGGCCGGGGCCGGGGCCGGGGCCAGGGGAGGGGCCGGGGACGGATTCGGGGTCGGGGTGTCTTTTTTTTTCATTTTGTCGTCATTCTCGAATGACTGTCATTTATGGTGGCAATAAGTCAAAAAAATTGAGGAACCTACGGAAGCTATGAAAGCTTTTAAGGGGCATTTTAGTTTTTCTTAAAATCGTACTTTGTTTTTTTGTCTTTCCAAAAATCGAAGTTTGTTGTTCCAAATTAAGAGAATTTCCGAAATTGCTAAAATTTGAGTTTATGGAATACACGCTAACTGCCAGACAGAGTCCCATCGTAATATTCACTTCGTTAAAAAAAAAAACAACAGAATCACAGTTTCACGATGATCGTCACGCAGCCATGCAGCTTTCCTTTTGCTTGTTTGTTCGTGTTGTTGTCAATGTTGTTGTCAGATTTACCACAAACGGTTTGTAGTATAGTCAGTCGCATAGGAACTTGCTAGCCAATTCTATTCGGACTTCAAGGGATCGAATCCAATTTTACGAGAAAAAGCACAACCACACTTAGAACAATTTTGCGAAAACAAGCAACTGAGAACGTTTGCGTGACGACCATAGTGGAATTATGGCTTCTGTTTCGTTTTAATTGTATTGCGGAGAAGTTTCTCACGACGTAAACATTAAAATGTGGTTTTAAACTGTGAAGGTCAGCGAGTCTTCAGTGTTTCTAGGTGATTCGCACCAACGTACGAGGCACTACTTTAGGGTGATGTAGCAGCTGATCCAAAGATTACTCGCCATTGGTTTGCAACCCTTACCCCAAACAATAGCTAAAACAAGAGAAAGAATGACATGTCATTGTTTCGTGCAAGGGTTGCAAACCAATGAAATAAAGCAGCGGGTGCTTTATTGAAAACTACTCTAAAGATGATAGCGAGAGAGAAAATAACTAAAAACAACATAGACTCCATATTGGACTTCTTCTAAAGACAAGGTAAAAACATTGGCAGAGCGAACAAAGCCTCACGCTTGTACCATTTTCACAGTGAACAAATAGCCTCTCGCTCAGTATACCATTGACTACGAAGATAAGATTTTTATCTGTTGCGTTCTTTGTGTTTTATTGTTAAACAGTTTGTTTCTTTGTAATGGTCTTAACATATCCTTTTTTCAACGAGCCATGTTAGCGATAGTGTTCATTGCCATCTAAAACTCCATCTTGATATAGTTCTGTTCCAGTTTTACAAGATTTGATATGATCAATGGAGACTATGATCAGCTCTTTAGAAAATAATCGTGATGTAGTTTGAAAAGTTTTACAGTTATCTTTGATTATTATACATTGTAGTCACCATCTGTCTTTTCGTTGGCTAAAAGCCTACGGTTAATTCTGGGAAACAGCGCAACCTACAGATTATTCACTAATCTGTACCTACAGATTAGTGAATAATCTGTAGGTTGCGCATGCAATGCATGATTTCCAAGAGCAATGTCACTCAGTTGTACATTTTTAACTGTTTGAAAATAAACTGTGATCGCTGCGGTAATGCGTTTGTCGTTATGTTCTTTAAAACAGTCTATAATAAAACAATTATTAGATTCGGTTTTTTGT
>NW_027179786.1:107500-145000 GCF_036669935.1 Montipora foliosa
CAAGCACTTCATTTTAATTATAAAATCCCGAAGGAACTTTAACGGGACATCCCGCCAGGTTCCAGATGTTTTGAAACTCTAACCGTAGGATATGCTTTTAACCGTGGTCTATGTTAGAGGATCATTACGAAAACAACTTAACGCCCGCCAACCATTCAATAAAATGGTCATTGTTTTTTCCTTGATTTGCACGTTATTCGTTGTTAACCGTTCAAATGACCACACTTTCTTCTGTTAATCTTGCCAACTGCACCACGAAGTTGACTCCACCAAACATTGAGACAATTAAGTTCTTTATTGTGTAAATTGTGTTACGCATATTCACGGTAACACAAGTGTCTTTGCGTGACCAACTTGAAAACGTTTTCTGTTTCTCTCAAGGACAAAACACATACGATAAACAGTTGGTATTTGGAACACTCATTAATTAATTTCTTAAATACAATCATGTCAATACGACCCGTCATAGATGCATATGCATTTCAACTTCGTATGATTACTCCTTCTTGCCGAATACTCAGCTTACTTAGACCTCCTCCAGCGTGAGGTTTCTCTCCTATGCTTTGTCTTTTAATTCTATAAACAGACGATTTCAAAATGTTGCACTTTTCAATGATCTCTCCCGTTAAAAAGTTCCTCATTGCGTGCTGAGAAGGCAATAAATTCCATTTTTCTGGCTCTATAACGCCAATAACAATCATACTGGTCACTTGTTACCTACTGATTCGCTCTGTCCCCCATTGTTAAGTCACAAAAAATTGGCTTTCATTACATGAATGATCCCATAATTTGAAAAGGCAATAGCATAAATTAAGCAGAATATAATGGCGTAAAATTTGGTACAAAGGATTATTTGGGCCAATGAATCTGTTGTAACTTTTTCTCATTTTCGTATTTTTACAAGCTTGGACAAAACTCGTTGGGAAAATGTGACACGCTAATTTGTCTGTGTGATAAAGATTTAATTCTTCCCACTTTACCCCCTCCCCCCATTCCAATGTTGGTTAAAAGACGGGCAAAGGCTTGCATAGTATATTTTGCATCACATTGTCAACATTGGTTTGGGGGGAGGGGGAAAGCCCCATTATACTTTGTAAGTGCATGTCAAATGATGTTTAAGCTAGAATTTTTCCCAAGAGTTTTGTCCAAGATAAGCTTCAGCATTCAGTTTACACGTGTAAAGCTATCGACTGCTCAACGCTGTCTTCTCCCGAGTAATAACGAAAATGGAAGCTTCGTTCGTGGGCCCAGTTATCGGCCAGCGGGCCCAGTTCTCGGTCAAAAAAGAGTGCGCTCGATTCCTGAGAATAAACAACGCTTTATTACCAGCTTTTCCTTGTTAAGTCACTAATAAGGCTTGTGTTTGATATTTCGACCACAAAGTATCCTTAAGAGCAGCGGTCAGGAAATATCGAGCATTTGGTGGCAAAAAAAAAAAAAAAACAAGTTTTCTCCCATTTTGTGGCCACAAATAGTCGTTTGATAGGAAAAAAACGTGGTGCGTTTCCCTTCCCATAGGAGCGCTTTCATTGTGAGAGAATTAAGAAAAACTAATTTTACTCGCAAGGATCCCGAAAGTACCCTCAACAGGTTTGAAAGGGGTCATTCAAATTGTCTTGCTGTCCGCGAACAAAACGAAAAAAGACGAAAAACTCCGGTGTTGTAATACTCTCTACGAATAAAGGAAGTATTCACCATTGACAACAAAGACATTGGCTTAATGGTATTTTGGTTGAGAAAACAAAACAACGTTTAGGAAAATGGTTCCTGTTTGCACACGACAAATCCCGCAATAACTGTTAAAATCAAAGAGTGTTTTTAGTATGTGGTATAAGTGCAATCCTGCTCAAAAGTGTGCCTGAGCAGTACATTGGTATTATTATGAATAATATATCAGAATCAGGTTGGGCTATCCGTCATGTGCTTCACAAGACACTTTTGAAATTACTCACATTTCAGTGAACGCTGCCAGCTTGAAGCATTCGTGATGCTTGCGTTAATATCGTGACACAAGGCGGCCTTTTTCCTAGAGGAACATACTGAAAGTCATTCAGCCATCGGCTTTGCCGCCACACGTAAATTTTGGCTTTGGGAAAAAATCCACTTTAATATAACGATGTCTCTTCTCGTGAAAACGGTTTAAGTTTTGCGCAAACTTGAGTTGACAAGTCGAGCCGGGAACAACATGTGGGTGTCAATTACACTCCGCAAAATACCTGTACCACAAACGTTTTCTTTGCAAACAAGAACAATGCCAGGCAACGGGCAAAAATAGTCTACAGCTATAAATTAAGATCCTCGGGTTTGGGAAAATCCACTGAACAAAACCGTGCAAGAGCTAGCCAGAGAGTAGTATATTGCATGCGTACACAGAATAACAATCCGCGAAATAAACTTAATTATACTTTCATTTTTAATTGCCGTGAATGAGAAAGTAAGCTTAAATTTGTAGCCATCATGGAAATGAAGTGTTCTTTCAGCTCCATAGTAGGAGGTCGTTGTTCTTTTGACCCGAAAGACAGGAAAAAATCAACGGAAGTTATTCCATTTATAAACTGTAATAGGGACATCGCAGGTTACAAATCGTCCCTGTCGTTGACTGACGTAGAGAGCGAAATAGAACTTATTCTGTCAAGAGCGGCTACTTTCTCCGATACAGAGTTAAACCTTTAGGAAATGACGATTTGCCCACATCACCGCTCATCTCTCGGCATCGGCTGGCGTCGAGGATCAAATAAATGCCAAGTTCCACCTCCTTTTTCAAAATATGATGAGCCAGCAAAAGTGGCAAGAGCAGAAAGGAAGCTTGGGAAAACGGCATGCTATTTGATATGGAAAAAATCAGGAATATTTATTCCTGTAGGGGCAGGTATGTGTTGACGAGCTTTTATTAATCTCATTTCAACTTACTGCTGTAACTTGCCAGAGATTGAGTAATATGGTTCATAGAGTTTTTACACTCCAACTTTTGAACGATCCATTTTACAGGTGTTTGTCGCAAGTGCAGAGTTGTAATAAGTAACATGAAGAAGCAAAGTGAGAGTATCACAAAAAGAAAATCAAATGACGAGGAAAATCGTGAAACTGAGAACCACTCTTCAAAGGAGGAAACAGTAAATACCTAATCGCTAGGCCACACGCAACCATAAATTGACAACCTAGCACTTCACCTTACACTCTATTCAGTTAACTCTGTTTTAGATAAAAACCTGTTTAATTTAAACCTTCAATTGTCTAATTTTTCAGAAAACACAACTTGTATAACAACCTGTTTAGGATAAAACCCTGGTTCTAAAAAGCGGGTTTTACTGTACTTAGAATAACTTTTTTTTAATTGGTTACGTCTGGTGGAGTTGGGGTTGGACAATCTGCGAGCCATGCGAATTCAATTTGATTCTGGATCATAGTGTGTATGGCAGTCAAGTCGGTTATTTGCTTGATGGTATCGCTAAGATGCTATTGCCCAGGGCTGGAAGATATTCTGGTTCTACTTGGCGCTTGATGACTCTTCCTCAATAGTTCCGGATTTCAAGTCCAATATTTACATGTTTATTAACTAGGTGCACGTAGCAGAGAGTTCAAGAATCCCAGATCACTGTCGTGTTTACGCTCTCAGTGACCCCAAAGACTCAGATTACCAATCTAGTTGCCTACATCATCACGACGACCGGTCAATGCAGTAGGCTTTATTTGACCATAGAGGAGATAGAGAAAGCAATACAGAAGACAGCAATTGCTCCTGAAGTACGCGATGAACTGAACTTTTTTACTGAAAAGGCAAAACGAGAAGTAAGTGCCTGGAAAACGCATTTACTGCGATCCGTAAACCAGGATCAAGCAAGATTGGACATCCCTCAAGTCCTTGACGGCTCATCTGCTCTCTTAGTTCAAAATTGGGCCATGAAATTTATACCGAGGAAGTATCAAGAAAGCCAAACAGACTGGTTTGGGAAGCGTGGTATCCCATGGCATGTAACTGTAGCCATGCGGAAGGGGAGTGACGGAAATTGTGAGATGCTAAACTTGTGTCATGTTTTTAAAACCTGCAGTCAAGATAGCTGTGCTGTTCTGTCTGTAATGTCTGACACCCTCAAAGAACTGAGGGTGGTTATGCCCCAGCTACAGTCTGTCTATTAGAGTGAGTTCGATTTCAAATGTAGAGTACGATGAAGAGGGATTGCGCGTTTGGAAAGCTTACAAAATTGGCTCGGGAAAACTGATTCCGTGGAAGAAACTAACGGTGCCAAACAGTTCAGACGTTCCATGCTTAACTGAAGTGACCAATGACGATGTAACGGGGGATTTCTTGCCTGTAAAATCTAAACGAAAAGCAAATGTTCTCGGAGAGAAGGCTGAAGATGAAGATACCAGTGAAAGGTCGGATACCGAAGAGTTGAAAACAGAACAACCAAATGTCCGCCTGTTTTCGTGTCCAGAACAGGGATGCGTAAAACAATACCAACGTTACTCATATCTGCAACAGCATTTGGACTCCGGAGAACATACGTTTGTACTCGAACGGGAACCACTTTTAGACCGAGCAATATTTGGCTATGCCGAGAGACTGGAGGTACAGAACGTTGGCGTTCCAACTGTACAGTGTACCCAAGATGTGTTATGCGAAATTCCAGTGCAACCTACTTTATCAATGGGCTAGGCATTGGGCTCTTCTCAGACGCGAAGGACTCGTTTCAATGCCAGACAAAAAGAATACCTGACTGCAAAGTTCAACATTGTCGAGACAACAGGATGCAAAGCTGATGCAGTTGTTGTTGCAAGGGACATGATGAACGCCAGAGATACTGATGGAGAACGTTTATTCAGTAGGGATGAGTTCCTAAGCAGCCAAGAGATAAGTAGCTTTTTCAGTCGCCTAGCAGCAAAGAAGAATTTATTTGATGTCACAGACGGCAACGATCATGATGTTAACGAGGCTACAGTCATTGAGAGTGCTCTTGAAGACCTTAGTAATGAAGTGCGGAGGGAAGTTGCATTGCCGCATCCTATTGTGTTTGACTGTCATAACATCTGCGACCTTGCCAAGCATGACAAGCTTTCGTCCCACCATCTTTTAGGGATGTTCATCATTTAGATGTTGTATCCTGGACTCATAATGCATCGCTCTAAAAGTTTTCCCCTCCCGGTCTACTCAATTTTTGTAATGCTTGAACACAGTAGAAATCGTTCTGTCCTAAGTCTCGGGTTCACCCATGGCGCGTCGGCTGGGCACACGCGCACTTGCTTTGCAGGCATTAAAATATCAATTCCCGCGAGGATAGCTTGCTGAAATACGGCCCACTTATCCTCGAAGCTCCCAAGGGAAGCGAAAAACAATAGCCAATCGATACCGCTCAGTTATCTCTCTATCGATGCCTTACAACATCTTGATTTTAATGCCAAATTAAATTATTAAAACTCAGTTGCTCAAGTAGTATTAAAGTATGAGATCGGAAAATGCGGAGGGTGTTCTCTCAGACTCTGGCATTTCATTTAGAAATAGATAATTTTATATCCTCGTTTCCAGGGTCCTCCCTCTTCCTCGCTCGAGTAAGTTCCTTGGTTGCGGCTGGTCAAGTGTCTTTGTATAAATATCGAATCCGCACTGATGGTGGGTCCCACACTTAATTTTATCAACAATAAATTTCAATTCTATCTAGGGGAGCGAGAATGCAATTGTTTTTCTTTGCCAAATGGCGCTCACCCTCTAAGTAGACATCCAGTATTTTTTTTTTCTGCAACCGACGGACGGCAAAGGACTTTCTGCTTCAACACGCAAAAGACGCAAGAGAAATATCATTAGGTTTATTTTTGAAGTCTCAACCGTACGCCGTCGTAACATTACATTCGTGAATATTGGATGAAAGCCACATGTTTCCCAGATAATACAGCAAGGAAAATACAAAACCAATAGCGTTGCCGGATACGAAAAACCAAAAACCCTGTGGGAAAAATGGAAAAGTATTCCCCAAACCAAACACAGTTCCGCAAACACTTCGGGGTATCTACTTGCGTGACAGATGATGTATAAAATTAAAAGCATAAATGAAGCTTAACTACAAGTTAGGCCTAGAATGGCTGAGCTCTTGAGCATCGGTGTAACGTTGCAAACTTGACTAAGCCATAAGAAAACCTACAGGAAGCACTGAATTGGCAATCCAGAACAACGCCCAACCAAGTGAGAACTTGTGTTGGTTTTCATTGGGACTTTACCTCATTAAGAGCAAAACAACGCTAAAGCAAGTTAGTGTTAACTGGCAAACTACTGATCTTGGCTTCGTTATTGTTAGTTCCGATCTCGCTCCAAAGCCGTGATCGAGAAAAAAAAAGACAATTTCTTCTCGACTAAGTCAATACAGGCTTGAGTAATTTTCGAAAATAAATACAGAGCGGAGAAGCTGAAAGGCAAAATTACAAACTGAAAATATTTGAACTTTTCGGTCCCCAAAAACGCAGGAGAAAGCTAGGAATTTTCTAGGGTCAGGGTAAATTTCTATGTCACAGTGGATATATAATCAGACTTAAGGTCACAAAACTGACAAAAAAAATCTTAGAAACGATCTTCAGGGCTATGGAAATATCTTCACACCAGTTATATTTGCTTAAAAGACAAAAAATAACGTGCCTCAAATCAAGTATAAATATTTTCTTCCTGAGATTTGAAAAGAAACTGAAAAGGGGATTAATAATCTCAGGTGGGCAAAAAAAGCGGTTCAATACAACGCTATGTTAAATATTCAAAAATAACGTCAAAAACAAGTTCTCCGAGTCTTTTGCAGAGCTGAATTATTGTTTGCATGGACTCACCGTAAGTGGATGCCAGGCGGCGCCTGAGTGGATGCACATCACAGAACGGAATCTTGTAACTGTCACGTATGACACTAAAGATAAATCCTGTGGCACATATGCCGTTAACAAGAGCTTACTGGAATGGCTCTTCAATATAGCCTCCGAAACTAAATAATCATCGGCAAAACAGTCACTAACAGTTACTAAAAGCAAAATTGGACATCACTACACCTTAGACTAGACTTGGACAGCCAACTAGTCGTTGACCGGTATGAGACTTGGAAGACAGAATGACACCAGGCTTACTTTCCCCAGAGATTCGTTGACTTAAAAGAAAAACTTAACCAAGCAAGGGGTCTTGGCTTGTTCTTATTCTGGGGCTTGAGTTGACCTCATTTTGATAAAAGCTTCACTGCTTTTCTTATGTAAATTCCTACTAGTTAGAATGAGAACAACTCATTAACATAGGAAAAGCAGGGACGTTTGAACAATAACGAGGTCAATTCCAGCCTTGGTGCCATTTTAAGGCCTCGTCATTAAGCTCAGAACTGTAAAAAACGCTATTTAAGATAAGGTCTGATTACTGGGTTGCTATGTATGGCAATCCAGTCGAAATCTGTGTTGAATTTCTCCGTTTTTTTCTCCGTTGGAAGACAGAAAAGCTGTGCAGTTGGATCTTTTCTGGCACTCCCCTGCTAAGTATTCTCTTTGTTCCTAGAGTCTTCTGCGCGTATCTTTGCTACAGTCCTGTAGGTTTAAGAAGATTATAGAAATGCGCTGATTCAGGTAGATTTTATCCGTTGGAAAATGCGAATAGTGTTTTATTGAATCCTTAAACAAAAATTTACCTTTATGGAGCTCAAAGATGGAACTTGAATTGGATAAACAACACAAGCGGTGAAAAATGATTATCTGGAATCTTAAAAGCGACAAGTAATAAACTTCGACATTAATTGCATTTTTCTCCGTCGGATATCAAAGTGAGCTGTTTTTCTAATATTTTACTAACTATAATGTTATGTGCAGTGCACGACACTGGAACCAAATGGCAAATTCTCTGTTAACTCTTTCTGGTTGGATATGGGTTTGACAAACTCAGAGAAGGAATCGAAACTCTTTAGTGGAACTAGATCCGTGTTTACTAAAAGTCTGGCTATTTATGATTTCATTTATCTGTGCTCAAATCTACACAGTCTTCAGGTAAAAAAAAAACGCAACAACAACAACAAACGGAAATTTGACTAATTCTCGTTAGTCAAGAATTGTTTGAAAGAAGGGTTGTTGTCCATTTTACACTTGGGTGGATTCTTACGCGCCTTGGTATTCGACGCACGCTAACTTGACAATTCACGCATCCGTTATTTGCACGACAGAAAAAAGTGCTTTGCATTTTAACAGGCAAAAGTTCAAAACTTAAAAGGCGATGTTTAATTATTTTGTTTATTGCAGGTTATCTCGTCTCGTTCTAGAAAAGAATCATGAAAGGGTATTGGTTGCAAAGAGATGGGAACTGTTTGACACAATCACCGATATTGAGAGTTCGAATTTGCCTTTGCGATGGATCGCAAACAACTAGTAATCAAAGATCCGCCGTAGCACGTGCGAATAAAAAAAATATATATTAACACGTTGATTTGATTTTGATATTTCCCATTGCGCAGCAACCAATCAGAAGCGACATGAAACCACAAACTAATTATCGTTACTGGTTGCAGTTTAGTTTTCTGGCGCTAGATTGGCTTTATACTTGAAACACAATAACATTTCATAAATATTTCTAATGTTCCCGGTTTTCGGATTGTCAGAGAGACAAATACATTTCTACATACAAGACATTCCCACAGCGAGTTTTCCTGCTCAGATAGGAGACAATCAATTTAAAACTGATCTTTTAGGCCATTGAATTCTCTTTCCAACGTTTCATTAAAAGGATTGCGTGATTTGTTGAGTGAGTAAATGTCCAATTACAGAGTGCGTAAGATTCTAGCCAATCGGACAGGGGTGCAGCAATCCATGTAAAACTGCAAAATATCAGAACAAGCTTGTGGCAGCCATTGCGCAGGCGGACTATATCTAGGTTTTTACTAACGTTTCGAGTTAAACGTCCGGGTACGTGCAAGTTACGTGCTTTTAGCCAGTTTGATTTTTAAAAATAAATAGTGTTCGTTTCTGGACTGATAACTTGTTAGGGTGTTTGGCAATGAGTACAAAACTTTGAGGAGGACAAACACATACCAAGAGTAAGCCATTTTACGCTCACAGAGCGTCTAGTTTGTAAGAAATACCAGTGATACACAGATGTTAGGTTCAATTTGCCCAATCTCAAGTGTGAACCTTGTTGCTGTTTCTTAGTGCTTGACTTTATTCATTTTCTAAATTAGAAAACCTTCAAAACCACAAATAAAAGGAATGCAATTTGTACTGTTTTTATGAGCACGTGCATGGAATTAACTTTACTTAGGACATATGCTAAAGCATATTTTCTAATATCTTAGGCAATATTTTCAAGACGGTTTTATTGTATGCAAGCGTTCTAAATGCACGGTGCTAAGAACGAAAGATAGGAACGAAAGTCAAGTGTCGCAAACAACCTCGTCCCTAGACGTTAATTTAAGTAACTTTCCCACAGAAATATGCATTAGGGGAATGCCGAATGATGATGAGTTTGTAAGACCGACCATGTTAGTTATCTTAGCGTAGTTATCTGTAGGGTTAGCTTTCCCGCGGTAGCCTGCACGCGTTGGTTTAAAGGACCGTGGAAACTTCGGTTTCTGCAGCTATCAGTTAATCCAACAATTTAATTAACTCGCATTTATCTAAGCTGAAGTGTCTACCCCAAGTATGTACCACTATTGCTTTCCCGCCTTTGTTGCTGAGAGTTTTATGATCACGTTTCTGTAACTTTTCAAACTCTTTTACCAGCTATAGCTGTATTTGGCACTGAAAGCTTACTCTCGAAAGTACTTTACTCAGGAGAACCTTGTAGCACTCACTTATTTGACTAGTTCAGGTGCTACGCCCTGGGAACCTAATCATACGTCCAGGCTGTCACCTTGTTGTCCTTTATTCTTGGAAGGAAATGTATTGATTAGCCAGTCACAGCTCAGCAAATGCATATTTAAACGTCAGCTTTTAGCATTTTGATGACAGCGTTGGCTGCCAGCAACGGCAGAGTGCTGAAGTTCCAAGCCAGAATAATGAAGTTAAACCATAGAAGCTGTGGCTACAAAATCTGTCTCGTAACACATATATCACGGACTACAATCGGCCAGTTTTCATGAGCCAATTGTTATTATAAGTGCTTTACATTTGAAACCAGTACAATACTCCCTGCGCATCCAAGGCCTGATCGCTCATTTTTAGAGCAATGATAAATCGACGTCGATATAAATGGTGTGTTTTGAACGGTTTTCAAAGAGTGTACTTACGAAAAGATATATCGCTAATATCTGTGTAGTTTAAAAATATAGTGCAAAAGTGGGATTACGGAGGAATGAGCAAATTACGCGATCGCACGTGATTTCAAGCCAATTTCACGTAAACGCGTAATCGTGTAAGGTAAGGACCCGCGAATACCTAAGAGCAAAAAGGAACCTCGCTTCCATGCCCAGAGATCCCATGAGATTTCGAAGCAAGCTACGTGCAGTAAGAGAAGAAAAACCACACATCGGACTATAGGAGGCAGTGTGGCCCAGCACTTGCCTTGAGATCCGGAGATCCCGGGTTCAAGACCCACTCTGGCCACTCAATGAATTTGTTCCTGGTAGTCTTTGGTTCAACTTCCCAGCTGCACTTGTAAATAAACCAACTGGTTTGCCTCCGGCCAGTTGGGGTTCTTAACAGTTGTTGTTGTTGTGTTCTGTTGTTTCGTTTATTGAAAAGCCTGAAAAGCCTCTATGGGGAGCGGTCAATTAAGTATGTCTTGTATTGTATTGTAATTTTATTTTCCTGTGCGCCGCATTACGCTTAAGTGAATTTTCAGTTGTCAATTGCACACTAGGTGCAAATAGTGGCTTCTAAAGTAGAGGCTTCTAATATACTCTGGAAAAGGTGGATTCTGAAGACCAACCTGCTGTTTTCAATTGTTCATCTACCGAAACGTAGGCATTACTGGCTGCGGATAATGCAGCAGCTCTAGTGCTGTGGAACTGTGAGGCTTGGTATAACTTATCTGAAGTTGTGATTCTGACCCTGATCCTTTTGTATTCTCTGAGATTGGTAACTACACACGATCGTAAATCTTCATTGGCAGTAAAGATAACAGCGGTCTGGTCAATCTCGACCCCAGAGCTCTTCTCTTGACTGAGGGAGAGAAGAGCTCTGGGGAACCCTGAGTTTGTAAGAAATACCAGTGATACACAGATCTTAGGTTCAATTCGCCTAATTTCAAGGGTGAACGTTGCTGCTGTTTCTTAGTGTTTGACTTTATTTATTTTCTAAATTAGAAAACCTTCCAAAACACAGTTAAAAGGAATGTAATTTGCACTCAGTATGTATTAGCACGTGGAATTAACTTTATTTAGGGCATACGTTGAAGCATATTTTAAAATATTTGAATCAATATTTTCAAGATCACGTTATTGCATGCAGAGCTCTAAATGCATGATGCTAAGAACGAACATACGAAATTGAAACGTGCAAACCAAGTTAATTGTCGCAAACAACCTCATCGCTCGCAATTAATTTAAGTGAATGCATTAGGAAAAAGCCAGATTTCCGCTGATGTTGTTTGGAAACACGAGGACCGTTTTAGCGGCTATTTCTGATTAGTTTGTAAGACCGACCATGTCAGTTATCTTAGCGTAGTTATCTGTAGCGTTAGCTTTCCCGCAGTTAGCCGGCACGGGTTGGTATAAAGTACCTCTTGAAGATTGAAGTGTCTAGCACAAGTATTGCTGAGGGTTTTAGAATCACGTTTGTATAAATTTTTAAGCTCTTTGATCAGCTATAGCTGCCTATTTGGCACCCAAAGCTTACTCTCCAAAGTGCTTCACTAAGGAAAAACTTGTAACTTTTTGTGACACTCACTCATTCGCCTACTTCACATGCAACGCCCGGGGCACGTAATCATACGCCCAGGCTGTCACCTTTGTTCTTCGTAGGAAATGCATTGATTAACCAATCACAGCTCAGCAAGAGCAGTTTTTAGTAGTTTGATGACAGAGTTGGCTGCCGGCAACGGCAGAGTGCTGAAGTTTCACGCCAGAATAAAGAAGTTAAAACACTGAAGCTGTGCCTACAAAATCTGTCTCGTAACAAATTTCTGGAGGATGATCCGGGTACAGATTCTCTGGTAAAAGAAGGCAATCAGTCCTCGCCAAACCGCGAGTTCTGTTGGTAAAACAGTTCAGTTTAGTGTCATGGGTAGGGGAAGCCAAGGCAGAACTTTCTAAGCCGCCTAACTTTCAATGTGGGTCTTCTTTAAGGCGATCACCATAACCAACCCTTCTGCTAGCTCTATTATGTTTTCTTTCCTTGTGCCGCTAAATTTAATTTCTTAATGTTCCCGTCAACCTTTGCGTTGATTTGTTTGTAGCTTATAGTTTCAAAAGAATTGAATACACTTGCAAATCGAGGCAGATAAATCCTGTAGTTCGGCGAGTAGATGGGTGATTACGCGAAGTAAGGCGAAATTGACGTCCACGCTAGAACTTCTAGGGTTCCACAATCACTTCAGATTAGTGACGGGGTGTGCACAAATACAATTAGTCGCGGAGGGCCAGAGTCAACCCAAAACTAAATATCTTTATCTCACGTGGGCTCGACACAAAACGCTCAATTAGTTTCAGATAAAGAGTCCTTTAGGTTTTGATCACGGGCCGCAAACTTCGGATCTTCCATTAAACTAAATTTTAATCATGGACACAGGGTAGATCGCTAAGTTGCTTTCAGACCATACAAAAGAATTAGTAGGTCACTTTGATGCACAACTGGTGACTCTTACAACTGTGCGAACTTTGCAAGGAGGTGTGACTGTCAATCAAATTCACACATCCTGATTGGCAGACAGTTAAAAAAAAAACTTTGTTAGGTCGCACTGTAAATAAAGTTGTTGTTGTTGTTATTATTATTATTATTATTAATTTATTGTAATTTTTTTGCTGGGGGAGGATGCTGTAACATAGATAAGTAATGTAGTAAGGTGTGAAATGGGTAATGGTTCTAGGTTCTAGTGTGCAAAATAAGTTAAATGATTCTGAATATAATAAGCATGCCTTTTTTCTTACAGGAAGGACAAATCAATCAAGGACTTTCTAGTTAAGCATCAATTTCTTCTCAAACTTGAAACCATCTAAACCTAGCAGACTCTGGGAACCCTTGAGCACCAGGCTGCCGTGCGGGAGGTCGTGAGTTCGACGCCTGCCGGACCAACACTCAGGGTCTTTAAATAACTGAGTAGAAAGTGCTGCCTTTGTAATTTCATCCGCAAATGGTGAGACTTTCAAGTCTTCTCGGATAAGGGCTATAAACTGTAAGCCCCGTCTCACAAATATCTTCCATGTTCATTAGTTCTCTGTGGGACGTTAAAGGACCCACACATTATTCGAGAAGAGTAGGGGATGAAGTTCCCGGTGTTGTGCCTGTCCTCTCTGAGTATATGGGTGGGTGGGTATAGCAGGTCCACATCAGCTGAATAGCTGCCAAGACTTCAACCTGCTCAAACAAATAAATAACAAATGACAAACAAAAACACACAGGTTTCCAGAACATTCCGCGACAAAGCATTACAAAACAGTGACGCACCTACTATATCTTAATTAAAATCGCAAAATAGAATGATCACGAGTTCTTAGACCACCTCAAGTTGGAGCCCCATTTCTTTCGTCTATAAAAAGTGAACGGAGTTATATACGGTAAGGAGGGTAACAATACCACAACTACTTTAAATTATTGACAAAATTACACCGCCACTGTACTAATCAGAACTCCTCAACCTTTGTTGACAATTTCAACAACTTAAGTTATTTCAACAGTTGCGATTCATCACAATAGTTTTCAATTCAACGCACCTGAGTTGACAACTTTCGATTCTCAAATTTGCATACCACTTGGCTCTAATTGATCAGTTGACCAAACGATGCGAAACGGATCGAAATTCCTTGTCATCTCATTGGTCGCTTAAAACGACGGACGCCACCCACAGGACCATAAAGAAGCACCTTCAACGAAGATTTGGTCTAAACCTGCTCTCACCGATTAGAACACGCAACTGAAGAAGAAATCCACTCTGTATTCCGAAACCGGTCTTGTTACCTGATACAACGTCCTTTGCAGCAAACCTATCAAAAACACCATGACCAACGTGAAAGATGATGTACTCGGAGCAATCCTTGCAGAAATGAGAGACAGCCAGGCACCACCATTAATCTCTCCGATTAAGACTCCAGCCAAGCGGATATTCTCCGACTCAGAAGAAGAAATACCTTCCTCGCAGCCAGCACCAGCCCCCAAGCGTACTTAACAGACCGAGGGTTTCAACCGGCTGAGGAACAGAACTACTTCACTCGAAACCAGACGCGCAAAAAGCCTACGATCGCTGTCTGTCCTTAAGGATGTGGTCGACAGGAAATCCTGTCCAGTGGGTCTCCAGTACCGGCCAAGGCCCGACAGGCCCGACGAGCAGTTCAGTATGGCATTCAACAAAATCTCCCAAAAAGCAGAACAAGAACTTCTCCAGATCCTGATTCAGCAGCAATAAAAGAACTCCAGCGCAGACCCTGAGACAATTTCTAGTCTCAAGAAACAGCTGGACCAAATGTTACCGGACGCGTCCAGGCGAGAAAACGCCGAGAGGAGAATCTAGCCGATCTCTATCCAGGACCAACCTCAGCAAGAAAAAAAAGCAAGCCAAAAGAGCAAGCCAGAAGCAGCCAAAAGCAAAAAAAAAGGAACTGAGCACTATTAAGGTGAAATTGAACGAACTCAGTGCTCTCATGAATGTATTTTCTAAGAACAAAAATAAAACAAGAGTTGAAACTAATCCAAACGTCTCTTTCACTGACTACTACAGCGCCAACCCTGTGCGATACCTTAGAAAAAGTAAAAAGCGACTTCTCAAACGCAAAGCAAATAAAAATCAGTTCAAAAGAAATAACGATAGATTCATCAAAAATCTATTGAATATATCTCTTACTGAAAATGACAAAAATTTGCTATCAAAGGGCTTGAAATTTATTCCCACTTCCCCGAAACCAATATCATACAAAAGTCTTTTAAAAGACTTTAACAACTTCACCAGAAACATGCGCTTAAAATACCACTTTGCTGACCACGGAAGCAATCCTCACCCGTCCCATGTCAAATCAACGTGGCAACCACCACTACAACCTTCTGTGGCTCTTGAAAGCTACCTGGAACGCACTAATCTAGAAATTGCCAATATCCTTTAGCAATGCTAAAGGCAATTTGTCAGCACAAGAACGACAAGCAATATCCGCATTACGGGCAAATACAAAGGTGATTATTAAAAAACTGATAAGGGGACTACAACAGTCGTCATGGATACGCAAGACAAAATCCGAGAGGGCAACGTACAAGTCTGTGACACAAACTTTTACACCCCTCTACAAGATCCTATAGAGTCCTCGACGGCCAAGAAGGTCAGCAACATAGTCAATGCACTGTATACAAACAACCATATTGACGCAATGACTTTCAAATGGCTCAATGAAAGCCAGAACCCACCCAGAATACCGGAATTCTATACACTGACAAAAATACATAAACCAAACCCAGTCGACAGACCGATAGTTTCCGGTAGTGATGGCCCTACAGAACGTATTTCAAACTTCATCGATTCGCTTTTACAACATATTGCTAAGAAAAAAGAATAATATATCAAAGACACCACAGACTTTGTCCGGTTCATTGAAAACACGCAACTTCCAGACAACGCAATAATTATTTGCTACACTCGATGTCTGTTCACTATATACCAACATCCCACAGGAAGAGGGAATGGAGGTCATCTGCCAATATTATGAAGAATACTATCAGTCAAATCCCTCCATCCCCACATCCATTCTTGGGAACCTCGTGAAACCGATTCTTAAGGAAAACTCCTTCAAATTCCATGGCGAAAACTATTTACAGACCCACGGTATAGAAATGGGCATTAAAATATGGCAGTAGCTTTCTCAGCCATCTTTATGGCTCACATTGAGAAAGAACTACTTTTATCCAGCCCTAATAAACCTATTATCTGGAAAAGATTCATTGATGACATTTTTTCAGTGTGGACCATAAGCAAACACGAGATTAACAGCTTTGTTGATTTTGCTATCCAATTCCACCCCACGATCAAATTCACTTGCGAAATGTCGAAGTCTTTAAAGGACCTCGCTTCACCTTAAACAAAACACTTGATGTCCAAACTTATTTTAAAGCCATAGAAATGTTCCAGTACACGCATTTCTCTTCATGCCACCCTCTCAGCGTTAAAAAGGGTTTCATTAAAGGAGAGTCTTTACGCCTTTTGCTGACGAACTCGATTGAAAAACTTTTATTCTTCTGTGAGAAACGTTTACCTAGGTTTTAGTACTGTTGATTTCATATTATTGTTTCTTTGCATTTTGTTTTAGATTTTCAGATTCTTTTTTTTTTTTTTAAGACTAACAATTAATTGAGAAATGAAACATTCCTGTTATTTTTTTGTTTCTTCCAGTTGGTATTTCAGATAGATGACCTTTTGAATAATTAGAATATATACCAAGGTCTTCGTATATCATTATAGAGATCCTTTGTAGACATTTCATACATTAATAAATCTGTGTCAGTCATTAATAAATTTGCTTAAAATACATGGTGAAATTACATAAAATACATGGTGAAATTTATATGTTTGCAATGTTGCCAAGTATGCCTTTCAAAGTAGTATTTAGATAAATTAGAACTACCTTAACAAACGTACTTTGCAAACTTTCCTTATGCATTGCTTTCCATGGATTTATTTCTAGATGGCTTGATAACAATGAAATAAGTGAACTCCCAGAAAAGGTGTTCTCAGGGCTCACAAGTCTGCAACTTCTGTAAGTATAGTGCCCCACGTAATCGTTCAAAAATATATCGCTATGTCCCTGGTCACTCCAGTTATACTAAGTGACTCACACACCCGTTTGAATGGGATCTGGGAAGTAGTTGGTGCTATGTTAACTAATCTTTGAAGGTTTCTTTTACTTTTATTTCTATATCTCCCTATCACAATAAAATAACTCAACTCCCAGAAACGATGTTCTCAGGACTCACAAGTCTACAACTGCTATTCCACATAAACTGTCACACAATTATATACCATAGCTTAGTCACTTTCAGAGATTCGTTTGAGTAAGTTAATAAGTGACTCACATCTGTTTTAATGAAATCTCAGCAGTAATTGATAACCCTTTGAAGAAGGAATTCGAAATTTGTAGGTTTGAGTAATGATTTTATATTTCCCAAACAGCACCTCTCCGAATTGGAGACCTCTCAGATTATCAAAAATGTCTACTGATTCCAAATAATACGCAGGAACAATTCACAATTTGAGTTGTTTTTTTTTTCATGTTCTTTTTGGTTTTGTTTTTTTTTAATGAAACTTTCAAAGAAATTTCCTACATCAATGCTGGAGGAATTATTTCAATGAACTGTATTTGGTTATGGAAAAAACCTTCATTCTTCTGTGATAAACGTTTACCATATTTTGAGTACTCTCGATTTCATATTATTATCATTATCATAATCATCGTTATTATTATTATTATTATTATTATTATTATTATCATCATTATTATTATCATTATTATTATCATTATCATTATCATTATGATCTTTGTTATGATTATTTATTATTATTATTTTTATCATTATTATTATTATTATTATTATTAGTATGGGTAATCAGATGGTGACGCATGAAATTAAAGAATAATTTCACGCGCGTTTTGTCCAAATTCAAATAATTTCCCGAGCCTTTAGGCGAAGGAAATTACTTGATTTTGGACAAAACGCAAGTGAAATCATTCCCTAATTTCACGGGTATACCATTTGATCAGCTATTAATAACATGGTGACAAATTACTCCTTAATTTTCAAACCTGGACGCCATTTTAGCTCTATATGAAAAGTTGCCATGGCAACAATGTAATTTCACATGTGAAATTATAAATTAACACTGAAATTTCGCGCCAAAATTAAGGAGTAATTTGTCACCCATGTTATTATTATTATTATTATTATTATTATTATCATTATTATTATTATTGTTATTGTCATAATCATAATCATCATTATCATCATTATTATTATCACTTTTTTTTGCCTTTGGTTGTCTTTTTAAAAACTAGCAAACTGTCCTGCGTTTCTCTTTGATTTGACGTTCCATCTACCCCACCTTTACTTAGCTTTGCAGAAGGTTCCTTATACATTGCTTTCCATGCTTTCATGTTATTGACCAACTAAAGCGTGAGGTCAAGATGGCTGGATATTGGCCATTCTTTTTTTTCTGCGTGTTTATGGTCGAGGTCCATAAACACGCAGAACGCAGAACAACGAGGCCAATGTCCAGCCATCTTGATCAAACAAGCTTGGTCAGTAAAGGATTATTATATGGGGTAAAGCACCCAAAATGACATTTGATTTTTTGGGACCAAACGAGAAATTCCAAGCGGGTAAAAAAGCGCCATCTTGCCCGCTCGGGTAGCCAATCTCAAGGGATTGGGTTCATCTTGCCCGCTCACGGATCTAGTCATATAATAAATCTTCATAACAATAAAACAACTCAACTCCCAGAAAAAATGGTCTCATGACTTTCATGTCTTCACGATCTGTAATTTTATTGCTCCAAATAAACTGTCAAAAATATATGAAGATACGCACCTGGTCACTGCATAGAGATTTGTGTGAGTTACTTAATAAGTCACTCATGGCTGTCTGAATTAAATACCAACACCAATTGATAATTCTTTCAACTCCTCAATGAATTTGTATTTGGACCTTGGCCTTTAATTAAATACCATTCCACAATTTTTTTTTTTTGTTTTTGGTACAACGTAACCTAGACCTCTAATTTGACCTTGCGTGGCGTCCCCATTTTTGTGATGAAGAAGCACATTTAATTAATAATAACAACAATAAGAAACACGTTGATCGTTACTGGTACAAACAGTAGTCACTTTTCAAGTATTGGAAATGGCAAGATATCGAAGGAATTCTTAATTAGCCGGAACTTTCGAGTAATAATTTTATTTATGTCGATATTTCTCCCCGGTCTTGATAAATAATGAAAGCTGTGCATTTGTGATCTCACCAGTTTGCTAAGACCTCGAAATCCGGAAAAAAATAAAACTATAAAAACGTTGGCGTTATTCGGCCACCATGTGGCTTTTTATTAAATCACCAACGAAATCTCTGAATGTAAAGTAAAGGTAAAGTAACGTAGGTGTTTAGTAAAATCAAATTGCAGCAAGTGTTTATATACTAAAATTTATAAAAAATTACAATAATAATAAAAGTATAATATAGATGCTAATTATTCTAAAAGAGATCTAGTAAACAATAAGCATTATAGAGCGGTTTTCAATTGAGTGTCGAAAGTAATTAGCAAATTACTTTGGTTTTGCATTACTTCACTCAGTGACTGGTTCAAAGTTTTGGCAACACTTTTTCAACCAATCAGAAGTGAAACCAAAACCAATCGTGGCTCTCGCGTGCACATTTTCCCGCGCTTTGTGTCGGCTACGTGTAATTACTTTGAGTTTTGATTGGTTTACTGAATTGTCTCCGTCCTTTTTGATTGGCCAAAGTAATTACTTTGGTTTTGGTTTTACGACACTCATTTGAAAACCGCTCTAATAAAACCTTAATTACATTTTACAACTATGATATATAATATAATGGCAGAAGTAAGCTGTCCAGCCTATGATCTTTATCGGATGCGATGCTATGGAAAAGGTTATCACATTATTTATCAATGTGATACACCATTGGTATAACCCCAAGAATCTCGCATGCGTTATTGTAGGTCGTGCCGGGCATAATGATTGAGATCGCCTTTTTCTCAATTCGAACGAGCTCGTTGATGAGATACCGCGGCAAGTCGTTATAAAATACCTGAACATAATCAATTACGGACCTTACGCACGTATTGTAGAAAAGAATTAGATCTGTTGGCGGTAATTTCGCGAGTTCGAGCTGTACTAGGAAATATAATCGTTTACTACCTTTCTTAACTACTTCTTCAATGTTAGTTTGGCACTTACAGCAAGTCCCAATAACTTGACGCTACTTAATTTCTTCTACTTCTTTTGTATCAATAACAACCGCATCCAGTTCAACTGGGCTCCGGGCAAACGAAACGCGGAGCTCCTTACATTTATCAGGGTTCAGTTGCACTCTGTTCACATGGGATCACTCAATAACCTGATTAACTATACTCTGTGCCTCATTGGTAATCCCTTTCGGAACGACTTCGGATACTGTAGTGTCATCAACAAATTTCCGTAAATGTGGAGTGTTTACATCCAAATAATTTATCATCAATACAAAAAGCCATGGCCCAATTTGGTAACCCTGCGGTATCCCAGAAGGGACTGGGCCCCACTTGCAATAACAAACTTTTGCTAGTTTGATTCTTTGAAATCGATTAGACAGAAAATCAATGATCCAGTTAACTTTACTACGTGTTACGGCTGTGGCCCAAGTTCGATTCCCGGACCCGTCGCCATAAGTGGGTTGAGTTTCTGTTGGTTTTCTTCTGTGCCTAGAGGGTTTTTCTCCGTGTTCTCCGGTCTTTCCCCTTCAGCAAAAACCAAAATACGGCTGATTTCAGCTGGCTGTAAGCTGTGCTCCAAGGTCACACATGGACCGTATAGCGGCTGACAGAAGGTTGAATGTATGCTTTCGGTTCGACCTTGTTGAGCCGCGTCGTTGCTGTACTTTGCTACGACGATTAGCCGCGATTATTATTATTATTGTTATTATTATTATCATCATCATTATTATTATTATTATTATTATTATTATTATTATTGTTATTATTATTATTATCACTGTCGTAACATTACAAGCGTGAATATTGGATGAAAGCCACAACTAGAAGACGAAGTTAAGGCTTCAAAATGTCTGACTACAAAAGGCTAAAGACCCAAAGACTTGGAAACGGAAATCCTGGAAACGATATTATCTTTAACATATCCGTCCTTGGCAGTGGTACTCTTCCATCGACCATGTCCCTGAAAAACTCTCTCGCTAACCCCTCTCTCAAGTTTGGCAATGAGTACAAAACTTTCAGGAGGACAAACACATACCAAGACCAAGCCAGTTTACGCTCAAAGAGCGTCTACTTTGTGAGAAATACCAGTGATACACAAATGTTAGGTTCAATTTGCCCAATCTCAAGTGTGAACCTTGTTGCTGTTTCTTAGTGCTTGACTTTATTTATTTTCTAAATTAGAAAACCTTCAAAACCACAACTAAAAGGAATGCAATTTGTACTGTGTATATGAGCACGTGCATGGAATTAACTTTTCTTAGGACATATGTTAAAGCAAATTTTCTAATATCTTAGGCAATATTTTCAAGACGGTTTTATTGTATGCAAGCGTTCTAAATGCACGGTGCTAAGAACGGGCAGCTTGATAAGAAATAGTAGCATGACGAATTCTGCCTCCGACTCGCAAAGTTTGAAGGTTTGACGCTGAACTAGCTGCACCACCTTGCTGGTTGATAACCGTATCTCAGGCACAGTATACCCCCTTTCAGTAGCTGACGAAACGAACTAACCAAGCAACAATGGTTAACAGGCGTGGCCAGGATGAAAAACGTCTTAGTAACTGGTCTAATGATGATCCTTAGGTGATGGACATAACAGATTTTTCTGGTTGAACTTCCGAATCCTGTTCAGAAACTGAGCCGATGCTGAGGGATGGCCATTCTTCTTCCGGGTAAAGGAGAAAACTTGGTCCGCATAATCAACGGCATTTTAGATTCAGCTTGTGCAGTTCCATTCCCCTCGATCCGTCGTCAGCTGGATTAAGCGATGTTGGAACATATCGCCATTGCTGTGGCGTAGAGACTTCACGAATCTCGTTTACTCGATTCGCTACAAATGGCTTAAACGGTCTTCATTCGTTGGCTATATATGTGGTTAAGGGGTCGGACCAGAACGTTACACCAACCAAGGGAAGGTCTAGCTCTTCGCGTATCAGCAGATGTAAGCGTTTAGTGATTACGGCCGCTTGCAGCTCCAAGCGGGGAACAGACCATTGCTTCAAAGGGGAATTCCTGGTCTTTCCCATGAAAAAGGCGCAGTGAACGTTTCCAGCATCGTCAAGGAGCCGTAAATAACCGACTGCCGCGTATCCATGGGTGGACGCATCCGAAAAGTAATGCAGTTGGATGTTTGAGATGGATCTTTCAGAGAAAGACTTGAAACATCGCGGAATCTTCAAGTTGGCAACATATGACATGGACTTCAGCCAATTGTTCCATTGAGCTAAGAGAGGTCCTTGTATCGGATGATCCCACGAAGCATCAATTCTCCATAGCTGCTGAAGAATAACTTTGACCGGAAGAAGAAATGGACCGAGAAAACCAAGAGGGTCAAACAATGAGCTGACAGTGGACAGAATGTCACGTTTGGTTGGAGGTTTGTTAGTAGAAGTAACCTTGAATTGAAGGTTATCAGATAGCGCATCCCAGTGTAAGCGCAGAGTCCGTCCGATGGAGAGTTCGTCAAGGTCGAGGTTGATGGACGGATTTGGTAACTCCTCTTGAGGGAAGGCTCTGAGAACCCTGTCGCTGTTGCTTGTAAACTTTGTAAGATGGAATCCACCTTCTTTCAAGACACTTACAAGCTGGTTTGCTAACGTAATCGCTGACTCCGTAGTTGCCACAGTCTTCAACAGATCGTCAACACAGAAATTCCTCTGGATTGTCTTGTCATCTTCGGGACTTAGACGGGTTTTGTTATCTTCTGCCGTCTGTATCAATGCCTTATTTGCGCAACAAGGTGACGAAGTTGCTTCAAAAATATGGACGAGCATCTGATAGTCGACCGGTGGCTGGTCCAGGGAATCATTCTACCACAGGAACCTCAAGGCATCTGCATCTTTGGTTAGAACTTTAACTTGATGAAACATCGCCTCTATGTCGGCATTGAACGCAATCTTCTCCTGTCGGAAGCGAATGAGTACTCCTACCAGATTGTTCGTCAGGTTTGGACCGTGGCACAGTCGATCGTTCAGTGATGTTCCATTGAACTTGGCGGCAGCATCAAATACCACCCGGATCTTATTGGGTTTGTTTATATTGAACACTGGATGGTGAGGCAGGTACCATGTAATCTTGGACTTGGAGGAGGCTTCTTCTTTGCTTAGTTGTCTTGCGTATCCTTTCGCAACGTAGTCATTTACGACGGATCGATACTTCGTTTCAAGCTCAGGACTTCGACGAAATCTTCCTTTTAAGGCCTTGAGACGGGTCTCCGCTTAAGATCTGTTAAACGGAAGATGAAGGTCCTCATGCTTCCAAAGAAGTCCCATCTGGTAATGACCATTAAACGAGATGATGTTGTTGATTATCTTCAGCGCCTTGTGATCTTCCACCGACATTGTGCGATATGTTTCTTTCAGAGTTCCACAAGGCTCAACTCGCCAGAATTCTTCCAGTTGACGGCTGAGGGACGTATCGTCAGCTGATACGAAATTCAGATTGAATAGGTGTTTATTGGCGGCACCAAGAGAACCACTAAGGACGCTCCATCCAAGACAAGATCGTATTGCGAAGGGCTCGTTAGGTTTACCTCTTCGGACTTCTAGAGGAATGAAGGCTTCTTGGATACCAGTTCCGATAAGAATAGACACCTTATTCCTCTCGACGTCATGGAATGGTACGTGTTGAAGGTGGGTCCAACGAGTCGTTTCCATGCAAGCAGACATATGCTTTAGTGGGATTGTGAGGTCTCGAAGAGCCCATGCATTTCGCACTGTAACGTAATAGGATCGCTGGCCGTCAACTAATGAAATCATGAAGTCAACTCTCAAACCCGTTTCTTGTTTCTCTCGCTGGTCGACTGTAGAGATGGAGAGTTAACCCTCCTCACCTTCAATGCCAAGCTGTTGGACTAGTGATGGATCTATCAAGGTTACATCTGACGCAGAATCGATGAGTGCATATGTTGTCGTATGTCTTCCATTCTTACCAATGACCTTCAGGGGAATAATCTGTAGGAATATTTCAGGAGGCTCGGCCACAGACGTGTTGACAGACGCTGTTGGTACAGATAGGTCGCTTAGTGAGCTAGTGGGGATAGCAGGAGTAGATGTACTCTCAGTAAGATGGGATTGATGATCAGGACGACTAAGGCTTCATTGGTGGAGGAGTGAGTGATGAGGCTTTCCACATCCTGGTACCTTACAACGATTGGTAGTAGTACATGACTTTGCCCGGTGGTCTCTTGAATTAACGCAGTTGAAGCAGATGTTTTTCTTGAAAACGAATTCCCTTCTTTGTTCAACCGACTTCGACTTGAAAGCATCACAACGGTAGAGCGGATGACTTTGGGAACACTGCATGCATTTCATAGTCCTCATGGCCTTGCTGGTGTCGGGTTTGACGTCTGCCCCGGAAACGTTTGTGGTGAGCGTGGTCAGGTGATGTACAAGCAGTTTGCTTCTATCCTCAGGTCTCCGTGGAAGTCTCGTCTCGTATGAATTTTCCGTGAAAAATGGATGATTGGCAACCTCGGCTCGGTCATTGAAGAACTTGACAACATCTAATAAGGTGGGCATGATTATTCCTTGTTTCTGCAACTTCACAAGATGCTCACGAAACCTGTCTTGCAGCCATCTGGGTAGCCTTAGGATTACTTTCTGGAGGTTGCTGGCATTCATTTCGGTAAAACAGTTCATTAATGCAAGGGTGTCATACATGACAAGGGCCGTGTCGGCAAAGCGTTCCTTATCTTGAGGGGCGATGACGGGACCCTTTGTCAAGGCATCAGTACGGGCTTTCATGATCTTAAAGGGCTGGCCGAAACGGTTCTGCAGAACACTTAGTGCCTTGTTCAGCCCACCAGGAACGGCTTCATATCTTTGTACAGCATGGAGGGCGGGGCCTCCAAGAAACTGGAGCAAGCGGGCCATCTTAGTCTGTTCATCCAACGCCTTAGTCTCAACCAGCTGGTAGAATCTTTGTCTAAATAAGGGATACACTTCAGGTGAACCATCAAACTTCAATACTTGGAGGGGAGGCAGACCGTGTCCAGCAGTTATCCTTTCCATGGCAGAGGCAATGGAAGCAAGATAACCTTCACCCATCACTGGAGCACTCTCGCGAACAAACGGTGCTGATGCATAGGAATCGTAATCGTGCCAAAGGTAGGTGCTTGACAACTTGAGTCAATGGGACCGGAGGCTTGGGTATTGTGTTGGAAAACTGGAGTTGAGGAGGACCGCCTGGTTACAAACTCGGAAGTGGTGGGGCGCCTGAGGTGAAGCCAATTGGGGACAGCATGAAGCCGCTCAGGAGCGTTCGATGCTGGCAGAGTGGAAACGTGTGGGGAAGCCACAGGAACGGAATTAATATTAGAAATCAGGGGTGGGGAAACAGAATCTTCACTGACAAATGCAGGGAACGTACGTGGGTGCGAAGAGAAAACTGGAAGAGTGAATAGGTTCGTGGGTCCTGGAGCTGTGGATTCGCGCGTGGAAGAGACAGGACGAAAGGAGACGCCAGACGAGATGGGATAACATGCAGGGGCTCGCGTGGGTGCCGCACGGAACGTGCGAGATTCCGTCGACGTGCAAGAAGGCATGCGCACTGGCATGGTCACAATAGGTTGAGCGTATGGCTGTTCAAACGTAGGTGGGCATGAGACGGCTCGCGTGGGGTCACGCGCGATTGGTGCTGGCCGGGTTGGCATGGTGGATGCTAGGTTTGCTTTTTGCCTGTCGCCGTGGAGGATTTCTTTATCGTCGTCATGTTCAGACAATAAACAGGAATATTCACGCTCTGCCAATTTGCACTCCAATTGGGCCATTTCTGTCTTTTCTCTAGCTTCGTCCAGTTGCCTCTCAGCTTCAAGTTTTGCCAGCTCAAGTTGGTGCTGAAACTCAAACTGCTTTTGCCGCATTTCCAACTCTACCAATTCGACTCTCAAATCTATCGACCTCACGCGTTTCTGTTCCGTTTGTTTCTCTATAAGAACTGCTTTCTCTACCGCAATTCTAGCTCGCTCTAACCTTGAACTTGCTGTGCTTATTCTTGAGACCTTACTACTTTGCGATATGACAGACCTTGCCGGGGAAGGAGGAAATGAAATCTTCGTATCAGTCACCGTCTCAGGGGCTTTGGTATTGAAAAACGAGGTGACATCGATGGCGTATCTTTCAATCTTTTCATCATAAATCCGTTTTCGAACTTCTTGTGCCTCACAATAACTTAGAACCTCCTGTAACTCGATGCTGTCTTGGGGAAGTAGTCCCTGAGGCAGTTCTACATTGTCTCGGAAACTTGAAAAGGTATCATTCAAGGGTGTTTGGAGGCTTCGAACCTGGACCAATTGTCAGTAGTAATTGTCAGTAGTAATCTTGTAGTAATTCATCGGTCTTTGAACACAGTTTCGACATAGTAGCAACGTAGCCGCCGCAGGACCGTCTTAAAGAATAAAGCTTCTCAACTAAAATTGCTTCTT
Organism: Montipora foliosa; assembly: GCF_036669935.1. Lineage (NCBI taxonomy): Eukaryota > Metazoa > Cnidaria > Anthozoa > Scleractinia > Acroporidae > Montipora > Montipora foliosa. Next base: position 133,956 of record NW_027179786.1, read on the forward strand.
GGTTTTGGAGCGAGTTTGGCATCCTTAGCCTGGAACTTAAACGCGGCGAACTTGGAATTTCTTGGTCAAGGACGTTATCCATCTCTCAATTGATATTTACAATGAAATGGTCAGGGACCATTCGACTTAGCACTCCAGCAATTATATTGACTCCAACGTGTCATGTTGTCGCTGGTAAATATCTAAGAACAAGCTTAAATTACGAAACGTTTACAAACATGGAATCACAGAATAACTAAACCAAAAGAAGCATTAAAAACCGTAAAACTAGGACGAAACTCTTACCAATTGCTGGATCAGCAAGGACGGCGGGGAACCAACTGAAATTTTTGTTGAACTTAACTTATAAAGAGACTTAAGTCTAAATTTACATACGGCAAAACTTAAGTGTTAATTAAAGGTGATAACAACAGATCCTACGAAAAGGAACATAAAGGACGCTGAAGCGGACTAATGAACGAGTGTAAATTACAAGGGAATACAAATACTAAAGGGCTAACGAACTATACGAGAAAAAATACGCGTTGTCTAAAGTGACATTACAGGGTAAAACACCAAAAATGATATTTAGTTTTTTGCGACCAAACGAGAAATTCCAAGCGGGCAAATTAGCTCCATCTTGCCCGCTCGGGTAGCCAATCTCAAGGGATTGGGTTCATCTTGCCCGCTCACGGATCAAGTATAATAAATCTTCATAACAATAAAACAACTCAACTCCCAGAAAAGATGTTCTCATGACTTTCATGTCTTCACTATCTGTAATTGTATTGCTCCATATAAACTGTCAAAAATATATAAAGATACGCACCTGGTCACTGCATAGAGATTTGTGTGAGTTACTTAATAAGTCACTCATGGCTGTCTAAATTAAATACCAACACCAATTGATAATTCTTTCAACTCCTCAATGAATTTGTATTTGGACCTTTAATTAAACACCATTCCACAATTTTTTTTGTTTTGTTTTTGGTACAACGTAACCTAGACCTCTTATTTGACCTTGCGTGGCGTCCCCATTTTTGTGATGAAGAAGCACATTTAATTAATAATAACAACAATAAGAAACAAGTTGATCGTTACTGACACAAACAGTCGTCACTTTTCAAGTATTGGAAATGGCAAGATATCGAAGGAATTCTTAATTAGCCAGAACTTTCGAGTAATGATTTTATTAATGTCTATGTTTCTCCCCGGTCTTGATAAATAATGAAAGCTGTGCATTTTGTGATCTCACCAGTTTGCTAAGACATCGAAATCCGGCAAAAAAGACAACTCCAAAAACGTTGGCATTATTCGGCCACCAATGTGGCTTTTTATTAAATCACCAACGAAATCTATGAAAGTAAAGGTAAAGGTAAAGTAACGTAGGTGTTTATTAAAATCAAATTGCAGCCCATACGTTGAATTACGCAATTGTTTATATACTAAAATTTATAAAAATTTCAATAATAATAAAAGTATAATATAGATGCTAATTATTCTAAAAGAGATCTAGTAAACAATAAGCATTATAGAGCGGTTTTCAATTGAGTGTCGAAAGTAATTAGCAAATTACTTTGGTTTTGCATTACTTCACTCAGTGACTGGTTCAAAGTTTTGGCGACACATGTTCAACCAATCAGAAGTGAAACCAAAACCAATCGAGGCTCTCGCGTGCACATTTTTCCGCGCTTTGTGTCGGCTAAGTGTAATTACTTTGAGTTTTGATTGGTTTACTGAATTGCCTCCGTCCTTTTTGATTGGCCAAAGTAATTACTTTGGTTTTGGTTTTACGACACTCATTTGAAAACCGCTCTAATAAAACCTTAATTACATTTTACAACTATGATATATAATATAATGGCAGAAGTAAGCTGTCCAGCCTATGATCTTTATCGGATGCGATGCTATGGAAAAGGTTATCACATAATGTATCAATGTGATACACCATTGGTGTAACCCCAAGAATCTCGCATGTGTTATTGTAGGTCGTGCCGGGCATAATGATTGAGATCGCCTTTTTCTCAATTCGAACGAGCTCGTTGATGAGATACCGCGGCAAGTCGTTATAAAAGACCTGAACATAATCAATTACAGACCTTACGCACGTATTGTAGAAAAGAATTAGATCTGTTGGCGGTAATTTCGCGAGTTTGAGCCGTACTAGGAAATATAATCGTTTACTAGCTTTCTTAACTGCTTCTTCAATGTTAGGTTGGCACTTAGAGTAAGTCCCAATAACTTGACGGTATATTAACTTGTTCTATCAACTGGGTTCCGGGCAAACGAAATTCGGAGCTCCTTTCATTTATCAGGGTTGAATTGCACTCTGTTCACATGGGACCACTCAATAACCTGATTAACTATACTCTGTGCCTCATTGGTAAACCCTTTCGAAACGACTTGGGACACTGTAGTGTCATCAACAAATTTCCGTAAATGTGGAGTGTTTACATCGAAATCATTTATCATCAATACAAAAAGCTATGGCCCAATTTGGTAACCCTGCGGTATCCCAGATGGGACTGGGCCCTACTTGCAATAACAACCTTTTGCTAGTTTGATTCTTTGAAATCGATTAGACAGAAAATCAATGATCCATTTAACTATACTACGTGGTACGGCTAAATTACGTAACTTGTTGACTAATATAGAATGATCTATTAGATAAAATGCCTTCCGATAATCGAAAAGTAGAGTTCTTACAGTCGCTCGGTTTCCGTCAGTCTCCAGGAACTACCTATGCAACATGCATTTCAAAGCCAAAGTACTTGACGATTTCAGGACTGCCCCATACTGACTACTATCAATAAAGTCTAATACAGCAGGCTTGAGATAGTCGTCTGCAAGGAATCCTTCCGCAATTTAGAGATAGAAGGCCTTAGAGAAATAGGTCTTAGATCTTTCTTCAGATCCAGACCTGGTTTCTTTTTCGGCACGGGTGAGACATCGGCATTTTTCAAACAGATAGAGCATTTAGAATCTCCGTAATGGGAAAGGCCAAGATATCGGCGTACTCCTTGAGTAGCCAGTTCGGGATCATGTCCGGTGTGGCAGCTTTAGTGGGGTTGACTTTCAGTAGCGTTCTTTTAACGCGTTTTTCAGAAACACATAAGATCTTTGGAATATCCTCTGTGGGGAGACTTTCCATCGGAGCAGGCAACTTATATTTCTCTAGAGGTTCGAGGAAGGCTGAGTTAATTTGATTACACAAATCGCCATTCTTGGTCTTTGCTCCACTCAGGTGCTTCATTTCGTCCCACCATCTTTTAAGATGTTCATCCTTTAGATGTTGTATCCTGGACTCATAATACCTCTCTCTGCAAGTTTTCCTCTCCCGGTTTACTAAATTTGAGAGCAGTCGAATTCGTACCGTAGCTGGTAAAGGCATTTTGCCTGTTCCGGATCAATTTCTTAAGTCTCGGGGTCATCCATGGCGCGTTGGCTTAGCACGCGCGCACTTTCTTTGAAGGCATTCCAATATTAATTCTGGTGAGGATAGCTTGCTGAAATATGGTCCACTTATCCTCGCAGCTCCTAAGCGAAGCGAACAACAATGGCCAATCAATACTGTCTACATATCTCTCCATCGCTGCCTTACAACTTGGCCGTTGATCGGGCTTAGTAACTACTCTCTTGGTACCGGTGTTGGGTTATCCTTCTCAGAGGTCGGAGAAGCTACCACAGTGCTGTGGTCTGAGAGACCAAACAGTGGGAAGGCCAGTGGTGAAGTGTAAAATTCATGCACGTTCGTTAGCACAAGGTCTGACGCAGCATCTTTGCGAGGTGACGCCATAACGATTTGTTTCCGGTGAAAGTGTCTCAACAAACCGATGTCCGACCGGTTGAAATCGCCAGCTGTTAAAAAAAAAACCATAGTTTAACTATTTAGACTCAACCAGGGCAAGCGATTGAAACAGATGATGGGGAATTGATATATCGCCTGCCTTTGGGGGATGGTAGATTACGGGAGCAACTATGCAGAAGAAGCCTCGAGGGATACCCTTTGGTCTCAAGTAAAGCCATAACTTTCATGATCATCGCAACAGGTCAATTCACTCAGTTGTTGGTACTTGCACTTGCCCTCCTTGATATAAGTAAAGACACTGCGTGAGCATCACTGTTTTGGTCATCACGGACTAGGAAATAGGGAGTTCGATTTTGTTACGAAAGATAAATTCTCTAACCGCAGTGAATTAAAGCCATGTTGAGCAAAGGTGGGGCCAGAAATAGTGCCTACACCCAAGACTTCTGATGTTTCACGAGAAAAAAATGGGGAATAGTGCAGCACTGATAGCAAATTGCGTTGCAGATGTAGCGATTTTCCTTTAATATTGTTTTACCTATTCATATATAATTATATCTAATTTTGTATGGTGTATTGAGAGCCTAATAAGTCGATCTTAATTTTAACACCAAACTAAATCATTAAAATGCAGTTGCTCATGTAGTAAGTATGAAATCGGAAAATGCGGATGGTGTTTACTCAGACTCTCTGGCATTTCATTTAGAAATATACCATTTTACATCCTCGTTTCCAGGCTCCTCTCTCTTCTTCCCTTCCTCGCTCGATAAAGTCCCTTGGTTGAGGCTGGTCAAGTGTTTTTGTATAAAAATAAAATCTGAACTTATGGTGGGTCCCACACTTAATTTTACTAACACTGAAACTCAGTTCTGTCTTTTCTACAACCGACGCGAACTGATATTTACGGGCACATAGGACTTACACATCTATTTCAGCTTCACCATGCAACAATCGCAAGAGAAATCTACCATTAGGTTTATTTTGAAAGTCTCGGCCACCCAATTCGTCGCGCTTCAGTAGCTGCACGGCACAAATTTTTAGCTCTTCAATTTTGCGACCTTTACGACTATTTGCTTTAGCCTAAGATATCTTTTCTACTGCCATTCGCGAGAATGGCATTTCGCTTTTATTCAAGGGCATTTTTGCTGTCCATAATTTCTTTTATTCATCATACTGCTGCTGTGGATAGTGCAACGTGGCGGGTGCTTAGAGATTGTGGAATTGCGAGGACCATCACACGTCGTGGATGTAGAGCTGGGTCGTCCTACCAAATACCTATAAGAACAGTGATGTCTCATGGAAGGTACAGTCGTGATTTTGCCGATAACATTTACCATCTTCAAGCAGAATATGATTTTAACATTAAATTCAGTGGTGCCATTATTCCATCTTGGAATATGCAAATTCCGCCAACTGTACCCCCTTGGGAACTTCAACAATCTAATGACTGTTCAAGAAACGTAAACAACAACCTTGTCCTTATCCAAACAGAATCCAAGCCGAAGACAAAGGGTCATTCTTTTCCTCGGTAGCCTCGCAGCTCCTACAAGGTCTCACCTGATTGGAGACCACCCTTGAGGTTTAACAAAAGAACAAATAACAGAAACAGTGGACCCTAGAGGATAGAGTTGCAGCCCTTTTGTTTTAGGCCTAGGGTTCATTGTTTCTGTTATTTGTTCTTTTGTTAAACCTCAAGGGTGGTCTCCAATCAGGTGAGACCTTGTAAGAGCTGCGAGGTGACCCCTTTTCCTTCTATCTTCTTCAGCAATGCCCGCTCAATGGTAAATAAACTCGACGCAATTAATGGTACTATCAAAGATAATTCGTTTTCTATTGCTGCTATCACTGAGTCGTGGCTTTCGTCTCGCGTAACTGACGATCTAATCAGCTTACCAGGATATGTGACCTGCTGTAAAGACAGACCTGATGATAAACGGAGCGGTGGTATTTGTACTTATATCTCATCACAAACAAATTTTATTGAGTTAAACGACCTAAACAACTCGATCTTTGAATGCCAATGGTTACTGGTTAAACCTTATCGCCTACCTCGTGGGATCAACGCTATCATATTTGCTGTCATATATCACCCGCCTGGTAATGACGACAACGAGCTCCGTGCATATTTGTTCAGTTGTTTGGATAAAGCTTTGTCTGTCCATCCTAACTCAGCCATCATCCTTCTGGGCTATTGTAATCAATTCAAACCCGGTAATCTGTGTTCATCTTTCAAATTAAAAAAAACTTGTCACTAAGGGAACGCGTGGTAATAACGTCTTAGACCTGCGTCCAGGCTTACTCCACGCTTTCATCTTATTATGCTGAAGCTAAGATTCTCCCCCCACTTGGTATGTCCGATCACTCAAGAGTCTTTCCTTAACCTTTGAATGTTTTGCCCTCACAGCAACCAACTATCCGTATTACCAAGCGGTGCTGCAAGACGTTTAACAAACAAGCCGTTTACTATTCTCTCCAGTCTTTCAATTGGACATCGCTTTACCACCTACCTACGTGTGAAGAGCAATTCTCCATGTTCCAATCAACAATCAACAACATGATTGATAATCATCTTCCAGTACGTCATTTTAAACTTCATCCAACTGATTAGCCCTGGTTTACCACTGACATAAAAGAAGCGATTGCTAATCGACAACGTGCTTGGGTCAAGGGGAATTCCACCTTATATAGATTTTATAGAAGGAAAGTCACCAAGCTCTGTAAATCTGCTTCCCCAAACGTCTATCACAGCAAAGTTACGAACACCCAACATCATAATCCTAAGAAATGGTGGGATAGCATCAAACAACTGTCCGGTCAATCAAAGTCTACATCTCTTTCAAAGGATGGTTATAAACCGTTCCACTGTAAGCGGTCTTGAGCTGGCAGAGATTATTAACGCCTCTTTCAGTAAGGTTAATGCTGATATGCAACCTTTACTGTTTGGTGGTATCCCTATTCAGCTAACACCTGACGAATTCATAATATCACCAGATGCAGTTGAAACTTCTCTCCTAGCTATCAACGAACGTAAATCCACTGGTCCTGACAATACCGAATTGGTTACTCAAGGAATGCACCTCCGTGATCTGCAGTCCAGTAGCTTCTATTTTCAACGCATCTGTCAATCAAGTAACGGCACCAACTTTGTGCGGACGTTGTTCCTATTGCTAAAATATCTAAGCCCATGTCTGCCGACTTCGACTTAAGACCTATCTCACTTACTACGACCCTTAGTAAAGTCCTTTTGGATTTTGTTTTTGGCTGGCTACGTCTTATCAGCATGCCTCAACTTGACACTCGCCAATTTGGAAGAATTAAAAACTCATCAACTACCCATGCGTTAGTCCGCGTGATTCACGAGTGGCTCCAAGCAGCTGAGACCCCAAAGGCCATTATCAGAGCGTGCCTCATTGATTTTTTGAAGGCCTTTGATAGCATTGACCACAAAATACTTATCCGTAAACTCCAGCTTCTTAACGTGCCTCCCATCTTGTTGAATTGGTGCGCTGCCTTTCTTAGAAATCGCCAACAACGTGTTAAAATCGGCCAAGATAAATCAAACTGGTTACTCATCTTCGCTGACGTACCCCAAGGAACTAAACTGGGACCTCTGTTCTTCTTAGTCATGATTAATTAATGACCTCACCACAACTGCTCCAATCTACAAATACGTGGATGACTGCACAGTATTTGTGAAGTAACATCCCATTCGAGTGCTTCATCCGATCTTCAGACGCATCTGGATTCCATTAATCAATGGATTGTTAACAACAATATGCGTATCAACGCAAACAAGACGAAAGAACTTTTAAGTTCTTTCTTTAAGTTCTTTTTAGTAAAACATCTGTTTCACTAAATCTCCACCTATCCAGCAGCCTTTAACAATCGATAACGTCCCGCTGTACTGCGTTCAATCAACCAAACTTCTAGGAATATCGATCCAATCTAATCTTAAATGGGACTTGCACGTTGCAAATATTTGCAGAAAAGCAAGTAAGCGTCTCTACGCTCTACGGTGTTTGAAGCGAAGTGGTGTGCTTCCTAGTGACCTTTGTTCTGTTTTCTGCTGTTTCATTCGACCCGTTGTCGAATATGCGTGTCCTGTGTGGCACTCCTCACTGTCTAATGCCCTATTTGACGAACTCGAACAAATACAGAAACGAGCTACAAAGATCATGCTTCCTGGCCTGTCCTACCGAGAGCGACTCGCTCATCTGAAACTACCCACCCTCCAAGAGCGCAGAGATGAGCTTTGTCGCTTTGTCGTTACAAGACCACAATGCGCGACCTGAAGACAAAATCAATGATGTTTTACCTCCAATAAATGAATCTGTCTACTCTTTCCGGAACGCAAGGAAAATTCCACTACTTAAATGTCGCACGAAACGTTTCCAGAATAGCTTTATCACCTACGCAGTTAAGAAATGGGACGCGTCACCTTAATTTTAGCTGACATTGTATATATTTATCAGATATTTCATATGATTTTTATCAGTTTTTATATCATTCTAATCTTGAATTTTTCAAATATTGTTGTTATGGTTATTATTATTATTAATATTATTATTATTATTATTATTATTATAACATTACAAGTGTGAAAATTGGATGAAAGCCACAACTATTGGCGAACATAAATGGAATAAAACAGTTATGTTTCACACACAATATAGCAAGAAAAATACAAAACTAGCGGCATTTCCGTGTACGAATAACCAAAAACCCTATGGGAAACATGGAAACGTAATCCCGAACCAAACGCAGTGCCGCAAACACTTCGGGGTTTAAAGGAACCTACTTGGGTAACACATGATGAATAAAATTAAAGGCACAAATAAAGCTTAACTACAAGTTACGTCTAGAACGGTTCAGCACTTGAGCATCGGTGTAACGTTGTAAACTTGATTAAGCTATAAGAAAAGGCACAGGAAGCACTGTATTGGCAAGCGTAACCTCAAGAAGACGAATACGCAAAGACTGAGCCGCCGAAAGATAAGAAATGGAGCTAAAAACTGAAGCAGCACTCAGACTGTCCGCTCTGGATAAAAGACATGGGCCAGCTAGAGAAATCAAGAACCTATCCTGCAAAACGTTTTACAAGTCCAAATCTCGAAAATTGAGGGTAAACGGTGTCGACCTAGAATGATAATCACATGCTAAATGTACCTAGCTTAAATACACCAGTCAATGCCCATAATCCCTCTTTAACTCTTGCTGCAACCAAGGCCCTGTCACTCACTCTAGTGACGCACAAATATTCAATTTCAGGCTTTTTCGTTCCACTCAATCGGCAGAAATTCCATATTTCAGCTTCACCATGCAACAGATGCAAGAAAAATATACCATTAGGTTTCTTTTTGAAGTCTTGGCCGCACACTTTTAGGGGGGAGCAGGGATGGCGCAGTGGTTAGAGCACTCGCCTCCCACCAATGTGGCCCAAGCTCGATTCCCGAACCCGACGCCATAAGTGGGTTAAGTTTCTCTTGGTTTCTTCTCTGCCTCGAGGGTTTTTCTCCGGGTTCTCCGGGTTCTCCGGTTTTCCTCCCTCAGCAAAAACCAACATACAGCTGATTCCAGCTGGCTGTAAGCTGTGGTCCAAGGTCACACATGGACCGTATAGCGGCTGGACCATAGGCGCCATTGTATGCTTTCGCTTCGACCTTGTTGAGCTGCGTCGTTGCTGTACTTTGCAACGGCGATTAGCCACGGCAATTATTATTATTTTAATTATTACTGTCGTAACATTACAAGCGTGAATATTGGATGAAAGCCACAATTAGAATACAAAATTAGGGCTTGGAAATGTCTGACTACAAGAGGCTTGAGACCCAAAGACTTGGAAACGGAAGTCCTGGAAATGATATTATCTTTAACATGTCCATCCTTGACAGTGGTACTCTTCCATGGCTATCGACCATGTCCCTGAAAAACTCTCTCGCTAACCCCTCTCTCGGCGGCCTTAGAAGCTCCCCCAGATCTACTGAGTGTGGGAGCCATATATTGACGGATCCGGAACCAGCCTGTTCGGGAAATAAGTACATGCTCGAAGCTATCTCGAACACAACAGTCGATTTATTGACACACCCAATTTTCACAGCACTTGCAATTGTTTGTTCTCATCTGGTAGAACAAGCGCCAAGAAGACGCCGTAAAAACCTACAAATAAACAGCGAATTACACTCTGAAATAAAGAACTGACGGAAAGCGAGTTTTTACTCACCATTTGATGAGAACACTGCCACTACAGTAAGCACAAATCAATTCGCAGCTGGAAGTTTGTCAAGCAAAATCACGAAGAGGTTCACAGAACCAAAATCAGCTCCCGCCGCGTGCTGGTATATCGTTAGGATTGGGATGGACTAATAAATGGGGAAACTAATGTTGAGCCCTCGCAGATCCTTAGCCAGCCAAGTGATCCCTGAATGTTGAATAGCCGAGAACTTTGTCTTTGTTCAAAAGTGCGGGAGGACTTGGTCTTCAGGAAACTGTCTGCTGACTCGTGTGCCCACCTAATGCTACCAGTACTGAAAACGAAACGTCAACTGTGGATCCTTAAAAGCTGCGGCTTACTTACTTACACCCACTCCCTTGTGACCCACAAAACAGTAATCTAAAAATGCAACGTAAATATCAAAAAAATGTTACAGAGAGGTAACAAAAGACCTTTAAAAAAAAAAAAATTCGTACACTTGAGGCAGCTGCCAGTCTCATCAGTACAAAAGCCCGACAAAAATATTCTCTTTGGAAATTAAAAGGTAACAAGAAAATTAAACAGTGGTACTAGCACCAAAAATGCTGTATCTAGATTTGCCCCTTACAAACAGTAGCTAAAGCACGGCCAGGAACCGGCCAGTCATGAACACCTGGGTACCTGTGTCTACCATCTTGGCACAAAAAAATAGGATGATTTACAAAAGGGAATCACAAGGCTTCCTTCGGCCATACACGTTCTCAAACGAGAAAGAACACTAACAACTTTTGACACAGGCGGATGTAGCCCGATATAGTTCAAGTTCCAATCTCGAGTAAAAGCACCAACCGCCTCGGTCCTGGGATGGTAACAACTAGAACTAAAGCGGGCTTATTTAGCATAATAGCAGCAAGAAAACCTAACAACTATGTGATCGGAGGCCCCAATCAGAATCTTGATCTATAACATCGTGAATACTTCATTATGCATTAAACGTATAATCATCAAAGTCGAAAAGCCTACAGCGGTAAGATTACGTTCCCTAAGAATCCACTTAATATAAAGAGAAAA